>NW_005842572.1:417916-467922 GCF_000455745.1 Alligator sinensis | reverse complement strand
TCCCTACAGCCGCCTGCACCAGCCCCGGTTGGGAACAGGACCCTTGCCTACATCATCCCGCCTGCGTCTGGTCCAGGCAGATCATTGCTTCGTTTGTAACTCCAAATTAGCCCGGGAGTCTGCAGTGGGCACCTGGGAAAGGGGCCGTTCCTGGCTGCAGCCATGAGTCGCTTGCCTCCTGGATGGGATTATCTGCTTTGGATGAAAAACTTTTCCGAATTCAGAACAGGTTTTTCCTGGAAACGACGCTTCAGGCGGCGCAGCCCCGAGCTGCAGATGCTGGGGCGGGAGGTCGAAAGTTCTTCGGAGGCTTCAGTTCGGATGACAAAAGCTTCCCGCTAATAAGCATAATAAATGACTTTCATACCTTATATGGGCTCGCCTTCCGTGCAAATTCATTTGAGCACTCCATCATTATCTTCACTTTCTAATTAGGTTTCATAGCACTGAGATCGGGATGGAGCCCTTACAAGGCCATTTGTTATCCCTTAATGATGCTCTCTCTCGGCAGTCACAGCTACAAGGGATGGCTCTGTGTACAGACATAAAGGGCAGCTCATTTTGTTAAACACAACCCTTGATCTTTCCTTTTGCAAAGGGAAAAAAATATATATATATAAATCTATCTAGAGCTTGCAATGCAGAGGAATCAGCCTCATCGAGCCTTATCTAGAGGCCCATGCTACTTTCTTAACAAGTGTAATCTCGTCCTCATTGCTCCCTATAAGACTGACAGCAAAAGGTCCCTTCTGCACTGAAAAGGCAGCCTTTATATCACAGATACCGCAAACGGTGGGAAAACACAGTGTGACGCTACACAGGGCACTATGCGTTCCTTGCTGAAGGCTTTCTGTTGGCAGCAGCACTACACCTACCTCTGCTAAAAGCTCAGCTATGAGCTTCATTTATTTGTTATTTTAAAAAATGCATGCTGTAGCCCGTGTGGGTGGCCTGTTTATTTAAGTGTATTCCTCTCCACATTGGCTTAGATGGTGAGCACTTCAGGGCAATGTCCTCAAACTAAAAGGATTGGTGGCACGCTGCAGATTGGTGGTTTTCCGAGCTGATGCTTAGGCTTTGTATTTTTGACGCATTAACCTGAGTTAATTATGTTGCACAGTAGCCTTAGGACTAGACAGGATCTCCTTGGCCATCATGATCCCTTGCTATCGCAAGCAAACACATGATATAAACCCTTTCAAACACAGATCAGGTATTTAGGTTTCAGTCCCCATCGCTCCAAGCAGAAGGCAGGTCCAGAACCTGGTTGGAAAATGCCTTATAATTTCCAGTCTAAAATTTATTCATGGACACTTTATACCCACTCATTCTCCGATCGCATTTGCTCTCGCCCGGAGGTTTGTCATTCATGTCTCAAACCTTGAAATTAAGCTAAAAAAAAAAAAAAATTAAAAACAATCTGAATGCAAACAGGAGACTTTTGCTCTGCCCGTGCAAACCGCTCATGACTGGAGGGAAAATGAGACTAGCAGCTCGATTTCTGTTTCCAACAAGAAGTTTAAAATGCAATCGGGATAAGAAACAAATAAAGGTGGCCTTTATACCAGAACAGACATGTACACCCGTAGTTACAATATACTTTCTGCTATAGCCATCTTGTATTTCTAAAGGTCGCATATAAGAGCTTTAGGCAAACGTGAAATAAATGGGTGCTGTCCATGGTATTTTTCCAGCTTTAATGTTGTAATTTGGCTCCGGGGCTGCAGCACAGTAAAAATAAATAAAACCACGGAGTTATATTTTAAGTGCAAATGCATAAATCATGCGAGTGCAAATTCTCTTAGTAATTAACGCTACTAGTTTTGTGCCTGGGATAGTTGGACTTCAGCTGTGCAAGACGTTCTGCTAATTAAAGGCTTATATTGTTATGGGAAGCACTTGGTGGAAGATTTTTCACACAACCCAGTTTGATTTCTCTGACCCATGGGCTCCATGAATGGGTAAACTGATGGTTCTGTCTTGCACAATGCTCATTAAATGTTAATGCTGTGAGCATTTCCAGGGCCCTGTTTTGGAAGGCTACTAATCATCTTACTAATAATTGTATAATTCATCAATTCGCCTAAAAAAATTCTTTACTATAATTAGTACCCAAGGACCATCACAGAGTTTTCCTGCTATAGGACTTCAGCTTTATAATCTGGTAAGTGTTACACGCCTCTGTAAGATTAGGAAAGTGAGTTCCTACTCATATATATAAAGGGTATGAAGGATACAGGATGGAAGAAATAGTTGATTTTGTTACTTGTTAGCAGCATCTTATTGCTTCCTGGCATAGCGCAAGGGTGTTTCTCTGGCGCCACGTTGAAATTTCTGAATTCAACGGTTGCATAGATGGCATTATAAATAATTGTGGAGCTTGCGGTTCCGCTTATATCGTTGCCTGAAAATGATCTCTCCGCTTGCAGAGCCTTCACATCACCTTCGAAAGCATTTCTTGGCACCTTGGAAATGGGGGGGTGGGAAAAGACGGCTAGGACGCAGCCAACAGTTTAATGTGTTGTGCTGTTGTTAAGGGATTATAATCAGTTATGATGCTGGGTAATTCTTCCTAATTCTTCTACTGGCAAAATCAAATTTCAGATGAAAGATTTAAATCCAAATGGTTAAAAGCACGTTGGCCCTAACCAAGCATATCAAGATCCATGGGCCCACAGTTTGCTGATAAAATGCAAGCATGGCAAATGCTGTGCTTGGATTAAATTGCCGTAGGTTGATGCATTTGCGCTTCAGACTTTTCCATGCCGTGGGGTTGCTTTCTCGAGGCTCTGTAAAAACCTTACAAATCCTGGATCCAAATTCAGGGACCAGGATCTCTTCTCACACATGCTAGTCTCCCCCAGCGTAACTCCGCTGACTTTGAAGGAACCATTCCTGATTTACACCAATGAGCACAAGAGGAAATGTGGACCCTCCCAGTCTCTTCTGTATATCCCCTTTATAAAACACAGCTCTCCTGATGAGATGCTCCGTGATAACATCGCTGTACATGTATACGGCATTTTTCTCCTCAAAGGATCTCAAAGCACTTTGGTTTTTTTAAGGCCTGATCCTACCGCGTGGGATTGCAGTGCAGAGCGTGGTCAGAGACCCAACAACCTTGTAGGACAAAACCCTCAAACTATCCTAGAGGTCACGGCAGTTAAAACAACGATGGCTGAGCAATTCATCAGCCGCTGAGAACAAAACACGACCTCTGCCCAAAAGGGCTCGAGATTCAGGGAGCTAGGGGCTGGAGAGACCTGGTCTTGCCCAGGTCAAGCCATTTAGGGCTACAGCCAGTAAAAGGATTAATAAATCTCCATTTTTTTTCTCATCAGTGGCCCAACTTCCATAAGAGAGGTCCTCTACCCTAGCCAGCCCATAGCCTGGGGGCAGTGCCCTGTCCTGGGATAGGGGTTTGCATCCCCTTGGGACCACACACCCATTGCACTATGATATAGACGGCAGAGTAGGGTTTTAAGAAAGATGCTCATAAGCACCTACCCCTAAAGGAGGATCCTGAGTGGTTTCAGGTCCCATTTGCCACCTCCATCTCCCACGTCTTGCAGAGGCAGCCCGGGCTTCCCATGCAGCGGTCCCGATTTCATACGGGAGGGCTAGCCTTTAAGCAGCTACGTCCACTCTTGGGTGTAGCTGGAGGGCTAAGAGCCACATGAGAAGAGCTGGGGGGCAGCTGGCTCATCCCCAGAAAGACCGCTTTGGCCCGGGAAGACGGCGGCAGACTGACTCACCGACTCCATTTCTGGCAGGGCCCAGGATGCTGGATCCATCCGAGCACCGGGCTGCCTGTGCCCAGCTCCGTTAACGAGAAGACAAGATGGTCAGGCAGCAGGTAGGAAGAGCTCGGCTGCCAAAGAACAGCCTGCGATTGGGAGGGAGGCCTCTGTCAACACGGTGTCTTAAATTAATGAGACATCCAGGCTTTTACCCTGCGCTGATGCTTTTACAACTTCCTTGGCTCTGTTTCTTCTGAAACGTCCCAACTTGCATATTTACAATGGCTCCGGCGACGGGAGCGAGCCTTCTGCAAAGGCACGTGCACAGAAAATACCTCTGCATATCTCTTTAAAAGGCAATATACTGCCCAGTGAACTCGCACACATACAGCTTGCAAAATCTAATAACAACCCGCTTAAAAACATACTAAAAACAGAGAATTTATGTAGCATGACCCAAATTGAATTATACATTACAGCACTATAATTGATTTTTTAGAACAGAGATTAAATTTATTTTACGCGTCACTAACTAACAGCTAGATTTACCTAATTGCTTGGAGTGCAGAGTTAGTATGATTCATTAAACCCCATACATGCCTGGGTACATTACACTGTGACTAAAGCTTCCCTGCTTAGAGCAATTAAAGTGGAGAAACTCAGGGCCTCATAAGTAATTGAATATAACAATACAGCTTGGAGTTGCTGTGGGTGTCTTATTAAGTTTTTCAAGCAAAAAACACAAGTTCCCTCCATTCTCCAGTGAATCATTTCATAATTTATTTATTTTTTTTAAGGACTGATATTGTTTTTTCCTGGTGCCAAAAAAAGAGAGAGAGAGAGAGAAACATAATTCATGCCTTGCCTCGCTGTTTAATTTGATCAATCATAACATTTTTTTAAAGATCAACTCAATCTTTGACAGTATTGAGTAAAACTCAGCGCGGTTACAAAGAGAGAAATTTGGGGTAGAATCTCGTACCATTTGGTAATTATATACACACTGCAAAAATAAAGGTAGCAATTTAGTAAAACAGGAGTGGGGAAGCGATCGTTTGAGCTGGCAGGAGTAAATTAGAATCCTTCTGCCTGGTTTATTTAATAAAATCACTCATAAAAAATAAAACAAACCCTGTGTTAAAGGAACACGATGAAGGCTGCAAAGCTGAGCCCTCGACAGCCATGTGGAAGGTCTCTTGGACACGTTCGGGTTGCCTTCTTTGAGCTCATGTGCTCTGAGACAGGATTTAAATACATGATCCCAAGGTGTGTCCTCTGTAGGGGCCCGGTCTCGCTCGCCGCAGAGAGCAGGAGGCGTGCAGTCAGCGAGCGGCTCTTCCACGTTGTGCTTTACTTTCGTGATACGGCGGGTGGCCCTAGGCCATCTTTGGTGCCTTAGAGGCTTACTTTTAATGACCTATAAGCAAGTCGAACATGTGTTGCAAAATTTTGGGGCCCCTTAAAGTGTGGGGCCCCGGGCGGTTGCCCAGTTTGCTCTCCCCTAAGGCCGCCACTGCTAGCCCTGAGTGAGCTGCAAGGTCTACACAGCACAGGCCAGTGACACACAAGAGCCTAGCTCAGCTCCCAGCTGCATCTCAGCATGGCACTGGTACCAGGGAGGTATCCTGCTCCCCGTCCAGAGCCGCCGTGGGTATCTCATCGTGGTGTTGCATTGCACAAAATAGCTATACCCACAGATACGTAGCGTGTGAGGCCCATCTGAGCCTGGAGGAGAGGAGACTGAGGAGTGATGACAGCCTTCAAATACCTGAAGGGTGATTACAGAGCGGATGGAGATGGGCTTTTCTCTGTGGCTGTAGGGGACCAGATGAGGAGCAATGACCTCAAGCTGCAGCAGGGGAAATTGAGGCTGGAGATAAGGAAGATCTTTTTTTGGCTCGGAGGGTGGTCAGGCATTGGGACAGGCACCTAGTGGGTTTGTGGCATCTCCCTCCCTGGAAATCTTCAAGAGCAGGTTGGGATAGCTTCGTCCAGCATGATCTTGCCTTGAGCAGGGGGCTGGACTAGATGGGCCCTCCTAAGGTCACCTCCAGCCTGACTTTCCAAGGATCCTACAATGACCAGCACACAATTAGTGACCACAGTTATGAGCGCTAAATCTGGTTTAAATGACTTGCCCAGCACTACACATGACTGAGGCAGATATAAAACCCAACTCCCCAAAGCCACAATCAATGCCCTTGTCCATGAGACCATCCCTTCTCCCCCTACAAGCCTCATTCACTGCCCAGTTTCCAACTTTCACCCCCAAATGAGGCAGAGGCTCTACAGATGACAGCCTCATTTTCTGGCCAGTCCCAGTTCCCTGCCTCATAACTGGCTGCTTGCTCTGCCTGGAATAAGAGCCATAAGAAGCTGGCAACCTCAGATAGGAAGAAGCATACTTGTGCATTGCAAGGGTGAGATTTGGGGCTGCAAAGGCCCAGGAGGAGGGCTGGGGACTCGGAGAGGCTGTGAGCTAGGAGGGGCAGCCCAGCGGCAGGACGCAAACAGGACTGCCCTTCCTAGCTCACAACCTCTCCGAGTCCCAGGTCCTCCTCCTGCGTCTTTGCAGCCCAAAATCTCACCCTTGCAATGCACTAGTATGGTAGACCATACCATAGCTGACATGGTAGACCCCTCCACCTTCAACCCCACACCCTCCCTGCCTTCTTTGTAGAATCCCCTGTTCCCCGCCTATAGCCACAGTGGCTTGAAGCTCTGTAAGGGCTGGGGTGAGCAATTAGGCAGGCTTCACATTTCCTCATTATAAAGTGACCGACATCTCAGGAGGAAAATCCATGCCACTTCCAGTTCTGGCCATGGGTGCATCCACACGTGCGCTTTAATGCGCATTAGCCTATTTTAATGCGCATTAAATCCTCACCTAAAAAACATGCTCTTTAGTTAACGCACATTAAAATAGGCTAATGCACAGTAAAGTCTCACTAAAAAAAATGTTCTTTAGTTAATGCTCATTAAGATAAGCTAATGTGACTTTTCCTAGTACCTCACAATGAAGGTGCTAGATTTAATGTGCATTAACTAAAGCATGTAAATGAACGTGTAGATGCACCCATAATGGTCACCATTGATGCAGAGCTGCAGACAGGGTACTTAGCCCCATCTCAAAGGCCAGCTAAATTAGCATAGCCACATGCACGCTATGCCCAGAGGCGAGGTGCCATGCAGCAGCAAGCGGTGCCCTCTCAGTAGACATAGGCCCTGCCGGATGCTGACCTGTGACCAGTTATCCGGGGGCACGGGCTTAGGATTCAGGGATGTCCTGGGAAATCCAGAGCTTCCCTGAGGAGCAGCGACCTGGGGGCCCTGTCTCCTGGGCTCCCCGGCTCTCTGGCAGGCAGACGGATCTGAAAGCTGATTTCATTTGGGAAACAGCAAAACGCTGCCACAGAAGAAACGTCTCTGAAAGGAAACACCAAAGATCCAGTGTCAGGAAAACCTTTGGCGTTTGGGGGGAAACAATGCCTAGAGCCTCGATGTTTCCCCCTCCAGACTATAACAAACGCATGTCCTGGCCAGCTCTCCCCCGTGGGGCCAAAGCAGGCAGGATCTGGACCACTGATGCCAGTGGGAGCCTTGCCAATGGGGGAATGACTAATCCATGAGTACAGGCCTCAGGAAGGATGCCATTTACCAGCCCACACCACCAGCTGAAGTTGCGTTAATTAGTCAGTAATTAGGTGATTGTTAAATAAAACATTGTTTCCTCCTCCTTCGCCTGTCGAGCGTGTGCATTGCCTCTCCTGCCCCGCGGCTGTGATCCCACGGTACTACGCCGTGCAGCGCAGCTCAGGTGGGCTTCAGCAGAGTGGCACGGCCTTGCCCTTTGCAGTCCCAACGTGACTTCAGAAATGCCCCAGAAATCAGGCTCTTCTAAAATGTCTCAAGTTGAAACCCCCCCCCAAAAAATCCCCCAAATCCCCAACACCCAAAAAACACTAATTCTTTTCAAAAGCCTTGGCCTGAAATCTTAACAGCTGAGAAGAGGTAGCTCATCATGTCTCTTCTACGTGCGAAAATGAGTAATAACAAGCTCCTCCTGGGTCCTGGGTAACTATTTATATTAGAACCCCTTAGAATACATATGTTTCGGGGCCAATTTATGACAAACGTATCTCACCTCCTCCGCACTGATGAAGTGACTCCAGGAATTGCTGTGAGCATTTCTGACAAGCCTGGTGCTCTGCGCAGCCAGCTCCCTGCTATCAGACCTACCGTACTCCTATTAGCATCCGGGATCAGAAACGCACGGGGGTGGCTCCCGAGCACAAGAGAGGCATTTGCAATGTGCATGGAAACTGTCCAGTTGTTCATGGGGACGGGAGGATGAAGCAGGCTCATTGTATGGCTACCATGACCCCGTTACTGCTGCGGCACTCCTGGTATGTGGAGTCACAGGAATGAGCTTTATCCCATCCTCAACAAGTAACAGGGGAAACCCCACGATACTTTTACCCTGGGGTAAAGTCTCATCTTTGCATGCCCACAGAGCTCCAGATTAAATCCACAGTGCCATGAGTGGATATAAAGGCATGGGGAACTAACCCTCTTCCAACGATCAGCTACTGATCTCTAGCACGAGGTCGGGCACATTCAAGTATATCATGGGTGCGGATGGACCGCTTGTTGGTGCATGGCTCTAGTGCTCGCTGTGTGATTTAGAAGGGTGCCAGGAGATATGGGGTGTACAGGCATGTGCGACCGTCTAGTTTGGGGCACAGGGAGAAGCAGTCATGGCACATTTATAGGAAAAACAAATGCCCTGGAAGCCCATAGCCACAAAAAGGGATCTGGGCCTGATGCCATGAGTTGGGGCAGCCGCAGACGTCAAACATGGGCTTCCCAAAGCCGGTGGAAAAGGCAGTAGCTCATCAAGGGCAAAAAGTGTAGTATAAGGAGCTAAATCAAATGGTCACGTTCACAGAGAATGCTCCCTCCCCTTCGGAGGGCTGCACCCAGGAATGAAGATCAAAGACTCATGGAAAATGAGGGTGGGAAGGACCTCAGGAAGTCACATCTAGTCCAAGCCCCTGCTCCAAGCAGGATTAGCCTCAACTATCTCATGCCAGCCAAGGCTTTGTCAAGTTGGGTCTTAAAAGGATGGAGATCCACCACCTCTCTGGGTAACCTGTTCCAACGCTTTACTATCTTGCTAGTGAGAAAGTTTTTCCTAATATCCAACCTAAACCTCCCTTGCTGAAACCGGAGACCATTGCTCCTTGTTCTGCCATCTGCCACCAAGATGGCAGCTTGCACATGAATCCCAGCTGACCTGCACCTGGACCGGGAGCAGGCGTGAGCTGTAAGGCAAAGTGCAAAAAGATCCATGCACAAAAGCCCGGTCACAGAAACCTCCCAGGACTGCTGCCCCTGCACTGGGCCACTTCCATGACCTCTGTCATCCCCAAGATCCCTATGTATGTCTGGAAGACACCTCGTGCCATTTTGGGAATGCTTTCGAGTGGCGCAAACAGCATATACATGATGTGATCCTTGAGGTCCCTTCCAGGTCTACGACTCCATGATCTGTGGCTGCTTCTGCTGCGCCGACAGAGAGGAAATGAGCACGGCAGGCAGGCGCAACATCCAACAGAGCAGATGAAACTTGAAATAGGGAGGGGAGCTCACTTTTCAGCCACTTTTCAGGGGCAGTTAACAATCCCCAGCATATCTGGGCAGGGAACAGGAGGCCAGCCCCTGTCTGCTTACCAGGGAAGATGAATATGCACCTACAAAATAGTCTGTGTGCATTATAATAGTAATCAGAACTCTTGTTAGAGGTGATCTCTTTTATTAAACCAACTAAATAGTTGCAAAAAAAAAATTCTTTATTTGCAAGTTTTTGGGCACACGCACTCTTCTTCAGGCATAGGAGAGTGCAAAGATTGTAAAATTTCTCCTAGGTGGGGATGAAAATTCAGATGCCTGAAGAAGGGCTTGTGTGCCCGAAAGCTTGCAAATAAAGAAACTTTTTTTGCAAATACCTAGTTGCTGTCATAAAAGATATCACCTCTACCAAGAGTCTGATTCCTTTTGCCTGTAGACCAACACTGCTACAACCTGTATCCCTTATAATATTAAAGCACTCCTGCATGACGCGGGAGACACGGACGTGACCCGCAGCATGCAGCAAGTACATTCACTTACTGACTGACTGCCACGTCCGGTGGGAAATCCTCTAAGCTTCAGAGACATTAAGAAGGAACAAGTGAATGGGGACCCCACCGTAGGAAATCAAAAGGAAGTTTGCAGCCTATTAATGTCTCAGGCACAAAGCCTCGCTGGCAATACAAACAGGCCTGATTCACCACTCAGTGGAGATACTGGAAGAATAAATTCCCCCTCTCCGGCTCACGCTGCTCCACATAATTGAAACCTATTTGGTGATTGCAATGTAGATAAGCAACGCACCGAAGCTGCATTTTAAAAATCCTGAGTATTGCTCTATTTTGTCCTTCAGTCAGTGAAGCCCTAGCAATAAAGATACATAAATTGCCCCTATTTTTATCTTTCTAAAGACAGCTTTTCCATTCTGCAGGCACTTGGGTAAAATAAGTAATAATCCCAGTAGAAACCAAGTGTAGTGGCCTTTGATGAATGCACACACCAAGTTAGGGCTGCCTCCTGAGAGGTAAAGTGGGAGTGAGCAGAAGCAGAGCTGAGACTTCAAGAGGGCTTTTTATTGAATGCGCACTAATGAATGCATTTAACGTAGAAGGCGAGTAGGATATCAATGCAAGGTAATTATAATTTCATCTGTTTGGGCAGATTTCCATGGTTTTCTGTCTAGAAAGAGAGGGGGACATATGCAAGGTGTTACTCATAGTGGTTATTAATTCCAAGTCAGCTCTGAAGCTCAGGAAGAGTGGCGAATTGCACGGAGAAAAGAATACCTCGGCAGTCAAAATGAACCCTTTGCATCGATGCAGAAAACCAGCGCCATGTTCAGGCTTTTCCGAACTGTGAGCTGAGACAAACCCAGGGACAGACCCTGCCCCGATGCAATGAGTTTTCTCTTCCTTTTGCTGATACCAGCCCCCCACCACCCCGGAGCCAAGAGCAGGACAGAACAAGAGCAACCAAGCGGGGATCCGAGGGGCTGAAGAACTGGGTCTCGTTAACACACAAACAGTTGGCAGCAAACTATGGGGTTCATCCTATTATTTCATAGGGCATAAGTCATCGACTCATAGAGAAGCGGGGCCAGAAGGGACCTGTAGAGATCATCAAGTCCAACCCCATCCCTGTCCAAACCATCCCATACAAACCATAATCGAAACTCTACATAAGACCACAGTCAATGCAAGCAGCCTTTAATACCAATTCACAGATTCATAGATGTAGGGTCGGAGGGGACCTTAGCAGATCATCGAGTCCGACCCCCTGCCCTGGGCAGGAAAATGCTCATTTTTAACCTGCTGGACCAGGCAACCCTATCCACAGCACACTGCGCGCTCTCCTCCGAGTCCCTGCATTGACCCAGAACAGCGACTCTCAACCGTTTTAGACCCAAGGCACCCCTCGTTACTTTTAAGGCCTCTCTCAGAAAATGCCAGCTCTTGCTTGTCACCTGCATTTTGACTCTGGGGAAAAATGCTAGCCCAGTTCTCCTATTGCAAAGAGCTCAGAAAGCTCGCAGTGGGTCAGAATATTTTTAACACCCTATTTGAAATCCCTGGGTTTATCTTGTGACTCGTGTGTAAGTGTTTGCATACCTAATAGTGCTAATATGGCACAGCCACCCCACGGCAGCCTGAAAAAGGATCCCGGGGCACCCTGGGTGAGAAGCACTGACATCGAAGCACATTTGCCACCGCGCTGTGCGTTAACGAGCACGGGAAGGACCCTCTGCACTGTCAGAGGAACGAACTCCCCCGTCAATCCAAGGGAGCTCCCTGTATCAGGCAAGGAGGGGAGCACAAGAAGGGAGGAAGCTAGCTCAGATATGTGGTTTGTCTCTGAACCAAATTCAGTAGCTGATTCCCATTCAGCAAAGCAAGAAACACAGGCTTCAGCTTCTCTGATGTTCACAAGGCTTAAGTGTCTTGTTGAAGAGGGATGGACTTCCATGCACGGAGAAGCGTTCTGACGTTCTGGGGTTTCAAAGAGACAGCCAAAAACCGACGATAAATTGTCAAATAACTGGCCCTTAAATCTCTTCCAGACTCAGCATTATTGTGCAAGGAAACTGGTGGCAACATTTATGATCTAAACAGAAAACTATTTAATCTTCTAATTAAGCCTCATTTCTCAATGGGTGATCAAGGCCCCATCGTTTATTAAAGCATTTCCTCTTTTGATAGTCTTTCCCCTGGTTGGCTTCCTTTTTTTGGTGGACTGTATATAAACTCCCACACAGCTGCCTGGACTCAGGCAAAACGTGACATCAGCTAGATTTATTCTGAGAGAGATATATATATATATATATATATACACACACATATATACACATACATAAATGATATTATTATATATTATAATATAATAATATATAATATAATTATATTATTTATAATATTGTATATTGTAGTATTATATGTTATACATATATGTATGTATGTATGTATATATGTATGCATACACACACACACACATATATATGTACCCACACACACAGACACACATATCTATCTATCTATCTATCTACCTATCTATCGATAGGTAGATAGATAGATAGATAGATACAAACACACACATCTTCCTTCTGAATTAAAAATTAATGGATCCTCACTATTTGTATTTACCTGCGGCATACACCTTTTTAAATCCTCTCCTCGCCCATGACCTGTCCGACAGCTGCCAGAACTCTTCCTTGTGCTCAATTTAATGCCTTTACGAATTGGCCAAATGCCCGAAACCCTCATTTTCACCTTTACCAGATAGAAGAGAAGTAGGTTAATCACGAATATCCAAAATAGAGGTTATGAATAATTCAAAAATAAACTTGCTCTCCACACAGAACTCGCATACCGCCTGGTTTGACTCATGAGATGAGCATTACTTGAAAGCTATTGGCCAGCTACAGATTTTAATATGAAGTACAATCTCCAGCTGAAAAATAGAGACAAAATAAGCTCCACAATGCACCTCGGTGAAGCCATTTGAACCTGGTGTCACACATTTTCTCGCACCGCCGTTCCCTCGTCCACGAGTCGACCAGAATCCATTCCACGGCTTGTGCGCTCTTAGGAGACAACAAAAACCTCAAGCAGCGTTACGTTAACAGGAAAGTTGCGCTTATGAGGGGCTAGTTTATCCCACCTCCCAGAGGACGAAGCTGAACTCAGACCTCCCCCATGCAAGCAGGCATGTTTTCGGGGGCTTTAAGGAACAGGTTTTTCATGCAAGTCTAATGATGTTCTCACCGCAAGGGTCAGAGCTCTCAAGTGCGAGAGGTCAGAATAATCACTTTTCTCATGTAACCTCCACTGAAATTAAACTGCTCTTGCCACTAATATATACAGTTTGCACATACCTTATCATCTGCAAACTCCACCAGAATAAATGAACGGCACAATAACAGGAACACAGCAACCCTTCATGCAGGGGACTGGATTTTCATAAAGCAAAGCCTGAGGTCCAGGCCTCCTTTTGGGCCTTGTACTTGCTGCTTTTTCTGCATGAGCACTGGGAATCTTTGCCTACAGAGATGGCTTGTGCATCCACCAAAGTGAACATATAGCAACTCTGACCTGTCTGTGGGCAACCGCAAGCTTGTAAGTGCCTGTCTGCTGCTTAAAAGCCAGGCCACTAGCAAGGAAAACCATTTCTTGAACCAGAAACAGTGGGAATCATCTAATAACCATGAACTGTAAGACCACGAATAAGTTGGCACATCACAGCAAGATAGAAAAAGCAAAATAATGACACTAAAGACGTTGTGCAAAACAGGAGTAATGCATGCCATCCTTCAGGCCTAAAAAATGGCTCTTTAGTTCATGTTTCAGCACCCAACCAAAAATGTCCTGGGGTGTACAGTTGTGCAGCACCCATAAACCCTGCTCACATCTGGGGACCTGCAGGATCCAACCACGCTCAGACACATGTCCTGATGCTGTGCACATCTGGGGACCTGCAGGATCCAACCACACTCAGAGACATGTCCTGATGCTGTGCACATCTGGGGACCTGCAGGATCCAACCACGCTCAGACACATGTCCTGATAACATGCACATCTGGGGACCTGCAGGATCCAACCGCACTCAGAGACATGCCTTGATGCCGTGCACTTCTGGGGACCTGTAGGATCCAACCTTTGGACCAAACTGTCCCGATGCCATGTCAGGAGCCTAACCTGAGGTCCCCAGGTCAGAAGATCCTGGCATTGCTGAATGGAGCTAGTCCCTGGACCATTCATGAACTGACACAGATTAAAGGTTGTGCTAATTCCTGTTCTGTCTCCCCCCTCTCGTTGCAAGTTAATAACAGCTTAAGATGAAATGATGCATGCTTGGTTTGAAGGAGTGACTGCCAGGTTGAGTAACAGCCCGGGCTGGTCAGACAAGGAGACTGAGCTAAGGCAGATAAGGAGAACCAGGCTTTTCCCGGGACCAGTAAATGCTGATCTGTTCCTTTTAACCGCAGGCACAGACTAATGAACTCCAGTCCAGGGGGGCCGGCTGAGGGCCTTTTTTCCTATGAGGAGTCCCAGGCTCCCGGTCTCTTTGAAACGGTTCCCATTTGACAATAACTACACTGACAAACTTCCAGGAAGCTCCTGAAACTGGGAAGACCCATTCTCTCCCTGGCACCCAAGGCCGGGATGTAGCAACTGGCTCCCAGGGCATGAAACCCCATCCTGCAAGCTCTGTGCTGAGCACATCGCTAACAAAATGCTTTGTGCTGACAGTCAGGAAATCCTCGCCTCCCAAATTGCTGAGATAGTTTTCACCCAGAGACACGCTGAGTCCACTCTGCTGCTACCGTTGGCATCGCTCCCAAATCACACGGGTACACGCAGGAGGTGGCCCAGGCACCGATGCAGCTGCTACTGCCCAGAAGGGTGCAACCGTCACCGAAAAATTTGCTGACGTGAGGCTTACTCCAGGTCGCAAACTATTAAAATCTATTGTGGTTTGGGCCAAAAGGCACAAGGCAGATGGGTTTTGTGCCAACGTGACCTCAGAGAAGAACCCTTTAGGACATCCAAAGCCTGTTCTCAACCCCGGCACCGTGTCACACACCCGTCCCAGACCCGCGAGCTTCTCCGCGTGCCGGCCCCAGACATTCGGCGCTTTCACTCTGCGGCCCAAATTACCAGCTTCACAAGCTCCGTTAGGAGGAGGGCATTTTGCTGTGCTAAGTAGAGTAATCACAGTAATTAGGCTGCGACTACATACAGTATTCTTGCAAAAATGGTAGCTGCCCATTTTTCTGACATGTTAAAATTGCCAAATATTGGCTTTCAAAGGAACCCATTACCTTCACCGCTGCTATCAGGCAGGGGAGCTTTTTATCCGGAGCGATAACAAATGTGAAATTAGGAGTGAATTAGTACAAAATAATTGTTAAGCCTTCAAAGGTCCTAAACCCAGGCAGACCTTTCCCATCCTTTGATGTGACTAAGTTTTAATAAGCTCTGGAACTGTTCCAGCACCACTGGGTATACATGAGACATATTTTATTTATATATATCTATATATCTATATATCTATCTATATATCTATAGATAGATATACACACACACATACATATATGCATATGTGTGTAATTATATATATATACGTTTCCCACATATATATATATATACACACACACATACATACAAACATATACACACATACACATATACATATGCATGTATATAGGCATATGTATGTGTATATATATATATTTCTCACATTAAATATACATGCATATATAAAACATACACACACACACACATATATGCATGTATATATATAAAAACTGACATATGCGGATGCATCTCTGTGTATGCATAGATACACACACACAACACTGCACCTTTAATAGCAAACTCCAACTTGATATGCTGCTAAACAGCATTTCTTGTCCTAGGATACTATTTTCACACCAGCAGCAAATATGACCTTTGTGTATGGCTGCCAGCTGCTTATAATTTTGACAGATGCAAGCACATTTCTGGAAAGCGGTAGCCATTCAGTGGCTAAAGATCAACAGGCTAGGCTCAGGGCTTTAGTGAGATTGATTGGCTCAGGAGAATCCCATTTGCAGACCTAGCTGAGAATAGGTTTGCCATGGTGAGGCGTTAATGACTTCGATATCAATGATCTAAATATGTCAACCTGTGACTGTGTTGGTATTAAAGAACACTATATTTATACAAAACAGCAATTAGCGGAATGCTAATTAATGTGATGCCGTTTCCAAGTAAATTGAGGAACTTCCAAGTGGTGTAATGCTAGACTTTATAGTAATCTCTCTGGAATTTCAGAGCTACCAAAGCGCGCGGTCATTCCTCAGGACTATCCAGATTTATTTTTGCTGACAGTTCAGATAGCGCCCTCAGGTTAAAAATACCCGCTGTCAGCTCGCCCGGGGAAAGAGTATCAGGGAGTCAAGGCTGAATTGGTGCCCCTGAATATTTTCTAAATGCTCTTAAAAGCTAAGGAAACTTTAATCTGGGCTCTAAAGAGCCTAACCATGTTACCTGGCAAAGGGGTTCTTCTCCGCACAGTAACACCGGCTAGCACAGCACAGCTAACTTAAATATCTAGGAAAGATGGATGGTTGTATAAAGTAATACAGCAGTATATCAATCTGCGGAAAGGAGCAAGCTTGGTGCCACTGTCTCTTGGGCAAATGCTGACCCGAGATGAGCATTAATGCAGTGGATGAATGAGCGCATATGCAAGACTCCGACGGTGCACGCACCCAAACACATGCAGCGAGCCGGGGGGTGCGAATAGAAAGGACATGTTATTTTTTTTATTTGACTGAGAAGAAACTCAGGGTCCAAGGATGTCCTAAAGAGTTTGCAAAGCTTCTTCCTTAGGTAATTTCAGGTGGTGAAAAGGTATCAGCTATGCAGACGGAGGCCCCGGTCCTCTTCATCCCTGGGACAGGTGCAGCAGCAGGTCTCATGGGGCTCTGCCAACATGCCTCAAAGCTCTGACACGAATGCCCCCGTTCTGCAGGTCAGGTTCATTTTCTATGTCCATTTGTTCCTTCAGTTAATTAGCAAGGGTGCCAAGAAGTGCCTTTTGAGTAGTAAATAAACCAACACTAATAATTCATTTTAAATAGGTCACCACGTACCCTCCCCGACAGCAATGCTGGGCTAGAAGGCTTGATAGGGAAGCTTCCCTATCTGCTTGCCAGCTCCATAATTGTTTTGAAGCAGGAGTTGGTCGATGAAAAGATATCGGATTCACCCACATAACCTTGTCTGCCTTCAAGTAGGTGCTATCTTCTACCAGAGAATTGCCTCTTCCATGAAGAATGCCCCGTAACTTTAACGGGACGTCCGAAACATGCAGCCAGCGGACTGGGGACTCCTTGCAGTGTGGGGGAAAAAAGGGAGCAGAGATTAACAGAATTTTTTGTGGCTGAAAACCCTGTCCAAGCACACGTAAAGCAGAGTCATAGACAGTGAGGGTTAGCAGGGACCTCAGGAGGTGACATCCAGTCCAACCCCCTGCTGCAAGCAGGACCAGCCCCAACTGCATCATCCCAGCCAAGGTTTTGTCTAGTTGGGTCTTCAAAACCTCCAAGGATGGAGACTGCACCGCCTGTCTGGGTGACCTGTTCCAGTGCTTTATTACCCTCCTAGTGAGAAGGCTTTTCCTACTATCCAACTGCAACTTCCCTTGCTGTAGCTTGAGCCCATTGCTCCTTCTGTCATCTGCCCCAACTGAGACCAGCCCAGCTCCATCCTCTTTGCAGCCCTGCAGGGAGGTGAAGGCTGCTATGCAATCCCCCCTCGGTCTTCCCTTCTGCAGACTCAATCAACCCACTTCCTTCAGCCTCTCCTCACCAGTCCTGTGCAATATGAAAGTCACACTTCACCAGTTGGCTACTGAAGTCGGAAGAATGACCGACTACATTTTCAGGGCTCAGAGGCGTGCTCCTACACTCAGACATTTCTCTCACTTCTGGCTGCACAGCTTTGCCCCATGGTACACCTGGGCGGGACGTGCAGATCTAAGAATATCTGTATCTCCATTGTGCTAATGAGCAGCAGAGGCCTATTTGCTGCTTCTTGCTGCCTAACAAACTACTTAGAAGATGTTTTCTCTTCCAAGAGAGCAGCTAATAAGGCTCGCACTCTTGGGGTAGGGGAAGCACAGAGCTGAGATGCATTAGCGCTGCCGTCGTGTCAGTGGCTGAGGCTAAGGCTGTTTGTGCCACAAGCTGCAACACCGGGATTAGCAACAGCCTCTATGGTGAAGGGAAGAATGACCTCCTTAATTACCGTTCCATGTACAGTGCAATTAAAATTAGATGCAAGTCTAAGCCTTCAGAGGTTGATCCCAGGTAGCAGGAGTGTGCAGACCCTGGGCCCATCTCTAAAAACATCCTCCACAGGGGAAAAGGGTAATGAGATCTGGCTGGCAATCCGACCAGCTTAGCTGACGAGAAATGCCCAGTTGCTTTCTTGGATCGTGGCAAAGATGCTAGTGAAATTTTGCACGCTTGCTTTCACGTTCACTTCCTATACTACCGAGCGGTAAAAAAAAAAGTTGTGTGAAAAATGGCCCGAAAGACACTACAGAAGCAAATGCGCTATCGTCCATTGATTACCTTTCACCTGCCCTCTTTAGCACCTGCAAAAATGTGGACTTCAAGAGCGGGCTAAACAAATCACATCTTTGGTGCTTATGGGCAGACTGCAGCCGGCGGGCACAGGAGCCCTGAATACAGCAAAATAACAGAATACGGAGCCAATTGTTTCTTGGCCACGCACTTCGTCACAGTGGTATTAGTGGATTTAACTCCCTCCCACGGTCCACTGAAATAAGCAGGCTTGCTCCACGTTGCTGACCAGCCACCCATGCATAACGCTCGCTCCAAAAGCACGAAGAGAGAAGGCCGGGAGTCCAGAAGGCCTCCGGGCCAAGGAGCATGTGTGCATCCTTGCTATATTTAGGTAGCTTTCTTTCTTGTGATAAAGCCGATGAGACCAGGAGAGAGGAGAACTAAAAAGCAAACGCAGCGTGTTTGAAATGTCCGTTATGCAGCAAAGCACCTGAAAATGGAGCCCAGCCAAAATATTAACGGTGCAAATCTGCATAAACAAGAGAGAAAATGAAACCAGGAAAATCCATAAATAATCCCGGTAAAGTGCTGTGGGGCTGCCGACCGCCTGCCGCTGTGACACAGGATGGTGATAGATAGCGGTTGGACTGATCAATAGGGACATTGCTAACTCCCCACTGTGCTCTCCCGTGCACTGAGTTTTGCTAGCATTGGGCACGCCGGATACGTGGAAAGACGGGAGTGCAGAGCACTGGAAAGTGGAGGTGGCGTGGATGCCGAGCACTGTGGGATACCGGAGGACTGGCAACCCCTGTATTGTGCCCTATGGGTTGGAAAGTGCTGCGCTGCTGCACCCCCGTTGAAAACAGGGCACAAGCATTCACTTGACTAGATGGACAGGATGCTCGGGAGGCTGTCGAGACTGTTTATGCCACGCATGGGATGTGCGGTCACCCTAACAGCAGTACAGCCTCAGGCAGTTCGGCGCTCCAATGCTATCGACCTTACAAGTGTCCTTGTAGGGATATCAATCCAATTCATAGGAGGCTTTTAAAAGCATCTTTCCCCTCCTTAAAGGAAGGGATTATATCAGCAAGTAGCTTTGGCCGCGAGTAAGAGTGAAGCTGCCTTTGCTTTAAAGGGAATGCTTTGACCGTTTGCTGAACTCGGATGTCCCCGCGTTGTGCGGCTTTGCTCTGAACTCCGTCATATCGAGTGCTCTCACTTTTGCGCAGTAATAATGCAAGATTCAGTCGAACTTCAGGAAATAGATGTACCGGGTCTCAACGTCATTCGTTTGCTCGAGGGATTTATTAGTCAATTTGGGGAGGGAGGTGCTGGAAAAATATACGGCACACACAAAGAAAGGAGGAAGCGGCTGACAGGTCTTTTTCTCAACGCGGGCTCCTTTCGTAGGTGAATCTGGAGAGGCGCTACTTTCGAACGTGCTGGAACAGCCCAGCTGGCTTTCTGCTTACACGTCAGCCATTTTTCCGTCTGGAAGAGAGGTCGGTGCTTCTGTATGGTGCCAAGGGCTCAGGGAGAAACTTGACTTGCCTTCAGTTGAATGATTTCGATGATAAAACCACTCTGTGGGGCTTCTGTTCAGGGGTAGAGCCCCTCACAATCACAGACAATGAGGGTGGAAGGGACTTCAGGGGGTCTCATCTAGTCCAACCCCCTGCTCCAAGCAGGACCAGCCCCAACTACATCATCCCAGACAAGGCTTTGTGTAGCTAGGTCTTCAAAATCTCCAAGGATGGAGACTGCACCGCCTCTCTGGGGAGCCTGTTTCAGTGCTTTCATACCTTTCTTGTGAGAGAGTTTTTCCTAATATCCAACCTCAACCTCCCTTGCTGCAGCTTGAGCCCATTGCTCCTTGTCCTGTATCTGCCCCCACTGAGACCAGCCCAGCTCCATCCTCTTTGCAACCCCTGCAGGGAGGTGAAGGCTGCTATCAAATCCCCCTCGGTCTTCTCTTCTCCAGACTAAATCAGCCCAGTTCCCTCAGCCTCTCCTCACCAGTCCTGTGCCCCAGCCCCACAACCATTTTCATTGCCCTTCACTGGACTCTCTCCAATGTGTCCACATCCTTTCTGTAGTGGGGGCCCACAGCTGGACACAGGACTCCAGATGTGGCCTCCCCAGTGCTGAACAGAGAGGAAGAATCACTGCCCTCGATCTGCTGGCAACGCTCCTCCCAATGCACCCAGGATGCCGGTAGCCTTCTTGGCCCCCAGGGCACACTGCTGGCTCCTGTCCAGGTTATTGTCCAGCCTCTCTACAGCAAACACCTTGGTAAGCTATATGCTATCATGCTGATACAAAGGAGGAGGTCTCTTTAGGGGTCAGGAAGGGATTTTACCCCACGGTCAGATTGCTGTGGATCACGGGAGGTTTTGCCTTCCTCTGTATTTGGGAGATGCGGCCCTCTTTTTTGGATCTCCTGCATGGATTTGCACAACCTGTGCAGCATCAGGACATCGGCTGCCACGGTCTCCCTGCATTACTTGTGGCAGGGTCAGTGGCTGTGTCTTGTGGCCGTGTCAGGGTTCAGCGTGTAGCTTTGCTAATAGGCTCGATAGTGGATTTGTATGGGATGGTTGGGATAGGGCTGATCCTTCCTCGGGCAAGGTTTGCACTGGATGACCTCTGGAGGTCCCTTCCAGCCCCATTTCTCTGTGATTCAATGATTTCATTGTGCAGATTTCATCTGTGTGTCAAAGACATTCTCTGCGGGGTTATGGGAAATATCGGTTTAATATTAATGGAAAGCTTTCCCCAGGGTCCCTTTATCAGGGGCAAGCTCCAGTATTACACTTGTATCTGAATGCAGGAAATACGCCGACACATTTGGGCACTGGCCACATATGGACAAATAAAATAAAATAAAAGGAGGCTATATACAAATTCCCCTGGGCATCTGTAACATGCATTGGATTTGATGGGTAACTTCTACTGGCCAGGGAGAACCAGCAGGATTGTCTTAACACTTCTGACAAGCTGCCAGCTGACTAAATACAGTAATCATTTCAGATTTACATCAAGAGCCTACGCAGAGGGCAGAGTTCAGCACGGTACCAAAGGCGTCTTATCCCAAGCACTGCACTAATCGGCTATGGCTAAAGCGTTATTGGTCGGGAGGTGAACGGGTCAAGCATTTTAGGAAAGGAGAAGGACAGCCCAGTCACACACACGGCCTTTATTTATATGCAGGGCGCCAGATTCCTATTTCGCTCCCGCTTGGAAAAGCACAAAGCAACTTGGTGATGGGGACTGGAGCCCAAAGGCTCGCTGCAGTCAGCTCTGCGCCCCTTGCATCATGGCAGTGTTGCACGGACCCCACAGGCGTTGATGGGGTTACGCTGCTGTAAAAACCCACGTGGCAGAGGCAATAATGTGCCCTAGGAAATAACAAGCCCACAGCATTCATAAGCCCCGGGTCGATTTCTAGCCCTTTTTAAAGGCCTGATCGTGGATTCCCAAGGTAGGCCCAGTCCCTTAAATCCACTGTACCAAATGCTGTCAAGAGGAGCAGGGTGTCAGCAGAGAAGAAAGCTTTCATTGCAACGTGGCTTTGTCCACTCCAGGTTTTTTGCATGTGCACTTTGCTGGCGTGGATGATTTTCAATCGATTGCCCCCGCTGCAGTTTCAAGCTGAGCCCTCTCCATCCTGAAGGCTGCCCGTGCACGCTACCCACACAAGGATGTATAGTGATATCTATGTCAACCTGCGTCCCTCCCAGGCCCACGTAGAGGGAGCTGGAAGGTTGTGGGGTGAAGCAAAACACTGTAGAAAAAGTGCTTGGGATTAGAGCAGACGAGGGTCTTTGGGTAATAAATGTGTATTTTTTATTAGACTAAATAGTTGGAAAAATTGTTCTTTCCAAGCGTTTGGGTACAAACAGCCTTCTTCAGGCACAGGGAGAGTTAATTGTGCCTAGAAAAGGGTGTTTGTACCCAAAAGCTTGCAAAGAACAATTTTTCCAACTATTTGAGTTGGTCTAATAAAAGATATCAGATTTACCCAAAGAACCTTGTCTGTCTGCGTCCTTAGACCAACACAGCTACAACCAACAACTCTTGGTATTAGGGAACTCATGCAGCCAACTACGGGGCATAGGACACATGGTATACGGCAGGGAGTTACTGACCAATGACTGGCCATTTTGTTCTTAAAACATAGCAACTCCAAATTGTTCATTTTTGGTAGTCAATTCATTCATTTTGGGTAGTTCATTCTGGGTAGCCAATTAAACAAAAAAAGCAACCCTAAAATTAAAACACTCTTACTGAGTCAAAGGAGCATCCACATTGCCAAGGCTTTTGAATGAGGAAGAAAGCAGCGTGGGATAACTCTGGATTTCCTGCTCGGGGCCAAAAGCAAATTAAAAGAAGCAAACGAACATGACACGTGCATGTGGAGTAATACACTGTGCACGATGCCTGGTCCGTTGGCTCCCACAATTATGAGACTACCAGCAAAGCTCTTTAAGAAACCAAGCGCAGGCTTATAAATCCTAGATTGCATTTCATTCCAGCGCTGCGGCCTTCGGGGAGGAAAGGAAGAACGTGTTCTCCAAACTGGGACATGTGCAATCCAAAACCGTTCCCCCCAAATCCTGCGTTCAGAGGAAGAGGCCTTTTCTCACTGGCTGTTGGGCCAAACCCCTGGCTGATGTTCAGTCTGCTCCGTATAGCCTGAGCCTGGAGCGTGCAGGAGTGCAAATCTGCCCGGCTTTGGGCTCGTTACGTCACATTTTCACCCAAAGTCCTGCCAAGTCGCATCTCCCAAATGAGAAGCTCAGACAGCGCCTTCCCCTGTAGCCGCAGCACCACGCAGGAGCCTGGCAAGGCCGCGGGACGCTGGATGTGGTGCGGCATGAGCCTGCTTTCCTTGCACTGGGGGGTTCGGCCGCAAGACAGCTGGCTATCTGGAGGCAAGCTCAGGTTAGCGACACTTGTCATGGCTGAGATCACGTACGGGAAAGGTGCCTGCTCCAACAGGATTGCGGAGGGCGTCATTGCTTGCATAGCCGGAGGCGTGTGTTGCTCTGCCTATCACCGGCACTACCCTGAGCTGCTACAAATCTAGCTGTAACTTAAGAGGAGCCAATTATCTCATTTGTGTTTTAGCAGGGAACGGGAATCGGATTCAAAACCTTTGACACACGCACTTGCTGCGGTTGCTAGGGCGAAGCGAAGAGTCCCACGCGAGTAATTAAAGGCACAGAATCCTTCTGGGAACGTGACGGCAAGTGCATTATGTAAAGGGAAGAGATGAATTTTGCATGTGCGTGCGGTGTACACACATGGCTGTGTTTGCGTTGGCATGGTGCCCGTAGGAAGAAGTGCATCCTGGACCACAGCGATGCTCAGCTCGGTCTGGTGCGCCGCAGGCAGGGGGGAAGCACTGACCGCATCCGAGGGCAGATTGCATGCACGTGTCGGGGGATCCTCTTTCTCTCCCCTTCTCGGTGCAAAGAGGTTCTCAGGAGAGCTCCAGCTTGTCGCGGTGCTGGGTCCTTCCCGAGAAACACGCTCAGGGCTTAGAGCTAAGCTTAAAAAAAATGATCGGAAGGGATCCATACATGCTTATTGGCAAATGCTGACCTCAAAGGCATCCCAAACTTGGCCATAAATCTCGTGGACTTCTAACCGGAGCTCCCCATGACCTCAATGTGTGCCTGTTTCCTCCTACCGCTGACATGACTACTGGCTGAAAGGCACAGCTGCCTCTTGCTGATGAGATGCAAGATGGGAGAAACATCTGTCTTTGCTCAGGGCCTCAGGGCTTGGGGTTTGGTTTTTTTATTTCTTCTCTCTCTCTTTTATTATTATTTTTTTTTTGCTTGTTGCTGCTTTTCCTTCAGCTGGGCTTTAACCGGAGTGCACGCTGTGCCAGATCCTCCTGGCCTGCTTTTCATTCCCTGTAGCATCCCCGAAGAAAAGAAAGGATGGAAAGGCTGGGCTTCAGCCAGGTTAAGTGCTCTTATTCGTCTTATTATTGCTGTTCTTGCTAAGTTCTGGCTGCAGGGTGGGTGCTGAAAGGTAAGCAAGGAAAGGCATAAAAACTGTCGCAGAGCTGGGCAGCTTGGCCTTGGGGAATGTACTGCATCCTGTTGTGCTGTGTGTTACAGGATGCATTGCATCCTATTGCATTGTGTTGTGTTGCATCCTGTTGTGTTGTGTTGTGTGTTATAGAATGCATTGCATCCTATTGTGTTGTGTGTTATAGGATGTATTGCATCCTATTGTATTGTGTTGTGTTGCATCCTATTGTGTTGTGTCTTACAGGATGTATTGCATCCTATTGTATTGTGTTGTGTTGCATCCTATTGTGTGTTATAAGATGTATTGCATCCTATTGTGTTGTGTTATGTTGCATCCTATTGTATTGTGTTGTGTGTTATAAGATGTATTGCATCCTATTGTATTGTGTTGTGTTGCATCCTATTGTGTTGTGTGTTACAGGATGTATTGCATCCTATTGTATTGTGTTGTGTTGCATCCTATTGTGTGTTATAAGATGTATTGCATCCTATTGTGTTGTGTTATGTTGCATCCTATTGTATTGTGTTGTGTGTTATAAGATGTATTTCTTCCTATTGTATTGTGTTGTGTTGCATCCTATTGTGTTGTGTGTTACAGGATGTATTGCATCCTATTGTATTGTGTTGTGTTGCATCCTATTGTATTGTGTTGTGTTGCATCCTATTGTGTTGTTTGTTATAAGATGTATTGCATCCTATTGTGTTGTGTTGTGTGTTACAGGATGTATTGCATCCTATTGTATTGCCTTGTGTTGTGTTGCATGTTAGTGTGTTGTGTGGTGTGTTATAATCTAGGCTTTTCCCCCCATGTGTGTGGTCGCCGCACCTGTGAGAAAAGGATAACCCTGGGCAAGGGGTGTCGTGAGGGTGCTGACAAACTCTTGAATGGCCGTACAGGGGTCTGGACATGCCAGTTTGAAGTGGTCCCAGACCTGGGCAAACACACCGCATTGGAGAAAACAGGCGTTTGAGTCCTGAGGACTGTTGTCCGGTGTCGAGTGGGTTTCACATAAGTGACAGCATCGCCCTCCTACTCCCCGGAGTTGGTAGCGAAGGATTAATGTCCCGCAAGGGTTCGTCCTGGAGCCCCGGCTAAGCAGGAAAGTGCCTGACATACGATAGAGGACGGTGTTTCAAGATCATACCCGAGCATAGCAAGAGGCAACAGAGGGGACCCAAGTCACCCCAAAAGGAAAAATCACGGAGGCGCTGTTAGTTTCCAACAGCGACGTTCGCTGTCCAAGAGCCGGGGACTGAGGTCGCGTGAAGTGCCGTGAAGTAGGAATGACCCCTTTGAGGACCCTGAGGCTCCACGTGTTTAAAATGGGATGAGTGAGAAGCGTGGCAGGTTTTTTGGTGCTTTTTTGTTGTTTTTTTAAATAAAGACGGATGTGGAAGCTAGATGCTGGCCCATTCCTTCACAAAGCAAGACAGCTGCTCTGGTATCACCTGCCAGGGGACGGTGATGGGAACAACGTGCTGGGGTAAAACGGGGCAGCTCCGTTGATTCCAGGGGAGTTCGGCAGATTTATGCTATCTGTGGGGGGTGGTCCAGCGAACACGAGCAAACGACGAGGCCCCGATTTCCACGGGCTTCGATCCCAGATGAAGAAGCAAGCAGAGCATGCACTGCTGTCAAAAAGCCATCTTGCCGAATCTGCAGGAAGGGGAGACATAGAAACATGAGAGCCCTTGGAAGCTGAGAAAGTGTGCGGTCCAACGCTTCCAGCCCAGGAACTTCTCTTGACACAAACATTTTCCTGGAGCAGGAGAGAGGAGCTAGGGAAAGTGGCAGTCGCACAGACGTCAGCAGCCGGAGGAATGGCACCAAACACATTTCAGAGCTTTTAAGTAGCTGAAAACACCAGGAGATGAATTCAGTGCAGGATAATGGTTCAGCTTGTTATTTTTCTCCATTCAAAAATATCAAGTTTTGCTGCCAGCAATAGCTGGGGAATCCCACATTGCGAGGACTAGCCAGCAGACTGCGTCCCCAGGTCAGCCAAGCCTCTTCGGGGCACGCTCATCTTGTGCCGAGCAGCCCGGCGGAGTTTGACGGGGCTGCTTTATTGAAGTGCTGCACTGAACAGGGGCCGGCCATCCCAAATCCCAAAAGAGAAGCAAGAAAGCACCAAGGAAGGAGGCTGATAGCATTGGATGGCGGAGCTACCAGCAAATATAAAAAAAACATGAATGGGGCGGTTATTGTCATCCCTTTTTATAAGGTGGCTTGCCTAAAGCCGCATAACAAATGCCAGGATTGGACCCCAACGCTCAACCCGTTGAGTGTTTGTGCCAAGAAGAATTTTTGCAACTATTTGAGTTGGTCTAATAAAAGATTTGGGTTTACCCAAAGACCCTTGTCAACCCATTGGGACACTTCATCGCATCAGGTCGTGCCCAGGATCTGAAGGCACCGACATGGGGGGGCTCAAGTATCTCTACACTCATGCTAGGAGCATGGGGAGTGAGCAGGAGGAACTCGCGCTGCTGCTTGCAAGCAAGAACTTCAACTGAGTTGGGCTTGCTGAAACCTGGTGGGACCCTACCCACGATTGGGCAGTAAGCATTGAGGGTTATAGGCTGTACAAAAAGTGATAGAGTAGGGAAAAAGGGGCAGGGGGTGTTGCTCTCTATGTTAAGGAGCAATACACATCTTCCATAATCAAGATGGGTTCAGTGGACCCGCGTACAGGACCTCCACCTAGCGCAGGAGGGATACGTCCCACTAGGGGAGACGCCTTGCTGGACTTGGTGCCGGCTACAGGGGATGACCTGGTGGGCGATCTACAGACACAAAGTAACCCAGGGGACAGCGACCACCACTTGATTGAATTCACTGTCCGGTGGAGGGTGGGAAAGAAAACCAGTAGAGCAAAAGTACTAACCTTCAAAAAGGCCAATTTCAGTGTGCTGAGGAGATTAGTTAGCGAGGCACTGAAGAACAGGAGCGCTGGTGAGATGGGGGTCCAGGAAGGGTGGTCGTTCCTAAAGGGAGCGATCCTACAGGTGCAGAAGGAGACAATCCCACCGTGCAGGAAAGGGGGCAGAGGGGACAGGAAACCCTTTCGCCTGAACAGGGAAATCCAGGAAAGCCTAGGGGCCAAAAACCAGGCACATAGGCAGTGGAAGCAGGTGGTAGCTACCAAGGAGGAGTATACCTATTCGGCCCCTACTTGCAGGGAGGCAGTCGGAAAGGCCCAAGCAGAAACGGATCTTAGGCTGGCGACAAAAATTAAAGACAACAAAAAGTCCTTCTTCAGGTGTATAGCGGGTAAAAAGAAGGTGCAGGGTAGCATAGGACCCTTACAGGACAAACTAGGGCATTGGGTGACAGAGACGGGGGACAAGGCTGAGCTCTTCAATGCTTCTGTATTCCTGAACACGGATTGGGACAAATCTCCCAATTGGATCCCAGTTGGATCATAGACAGGCACAAAAAGGACACCAGCTGCTGTGCCGACTTGGTGCAGAGGCACTTGGAGGGGCTGGATGTGCTCAAGTCAGCAGACCGGATGATCTTCACCCACGGGTGCTGAAGGAATCGGCCAGTGTCATAGCAGAGCCGCTGGCACGGCTGTTCGAGTGCTCGTGATGCTCAGGTCAGGTCCCGGAGGACTGGAAAAGGGCCAGTGTGGTCCCTATTTCCAAGAAGGGGAGGAAGGAGGATCTGGGTAGCTATAGACCCGTTAGTCTCCCCTCTATCCTTGGGAAAACCTTTGAAAAAAATTATTAAGGATCACATTTGTGGGAATCCAGCAGGAAAATTAATGCTGAAGGGCAACCAGCACAGATTCATAGCAGGTAGATCCTGCCTGACTAACCTTGGGTTTTTTTTAAGACCAGGTCACCAGATGCTTAGATGCAGGAGTTGAAGTAGATGTCATTTACTTGGATTTTAAGAAGGCCTTCGATACGGTATCTCATCTTATTCTCATAAATAAGCTGAGTGGCTGTGATGTAGATGATTACGCAGTCAGGTGGGTTTGCAAACTGGCTTAGGGTTCACACCCAGAGAGCGGTGGTGAATGGGTCGGTATCGGCCTGGAAAGATGTGTGCAGTGGAGTCCCGCCAGGCTCAGTCCTTGCACTGGTGCCATTCAATGTCTTCATCAGTCACTCGGATGAGGGTGTGGAGAGCACTCTGTCCAAATGTGCTGATGGTACCAAATTGTGGGGTAAAATGAACACACCAGAGGGTAGGGAATGAATCCAAGTGGATTTGGATGGGTTGGAAAAGTGGGCAGAACAGACTAGGATGCAGTTCAACAAGGACAAGCGCAAGGAGAAGGTATCACCAGCACGCTTACAGGCTGGGGGAGGACTTTCTCAGCAGCACGGCAGCGGAAAGGGATCTTGGAGTCATAGTGGACTCTGAGATGAACATGAGTCGTCAGTGTGACAAAGTGATCAGTAAAGCTAACCGTACTTTATCCTGCATTAGCAGGTGCATCATGAACAGGTCCAGGGAGGTGATGCTTCCCCTCTGTGCGACACTGGTCAGGCCGCAGCTGGAGTACTGCGTCCAGTTTTGGGCCCTGCGCTTCAGGAGGGATGTGGACAACATCAAGAGGGTTCAGAGGAGGCCACTCATATGGTCAGGGGGCAGCAGGCAAAACCCTGCAAGAAGAATTTGAGGGCCCTGGATCTCTTCAACCTCCGCAAGAGAAGGCTGAGAGGTGATCTTGTGGCTGCCGACAAATTCAGGTGTGGGGGAGCAAGGAACAGGAGATGCTCTGTTAAGCAGGGCACCCCTTGGAGTAACTAGGCACAACAGCTGCAGACTGATGGAGAGCACATTCAGGTTGGACATCAGGAAGACCTTCTTTACGGTGAGGGTTGCCAGGATCTGGAATGGGCTCCAAGGGAGGTGGTGCTCTCCCCTACCCCGGGGGTCTTTAAGAGGAGACTGGACATGCACCTGGCTGGGCCGTCTGACCCCAGCGCCCTTTCCTGCCCAGGGCAGGGGGTCAGACTCGATGATCTGCCGAGGTCCCTTCCGACCCGAACAGCTCTGAATCTATGAAACGCACAGCAAAGTTACTCTGTGCATTTGCTAAATGCAAGGGCTCCAGAAAAGTGCTCCGTGAGCGCCTGAAGCGCTGCTGTTTATCTTAGTAGGGTCAGTGCCTCCAAACACCATGGTTCATTCATCAATTAGCATCAGTGTCCTGCTAGTATTTTGATTGCTATTAGCTGAAGTCGATACCCACCTCCTTTTCGCCCGGTGCCGTAAATTGAAAGACGCGCTGGGTAATTTCCAAAACACATGCTTTCCTAATTGTCTCCCTGCTCCCTTCCCTGATCCGAGATGTCTTAAAGCAAATAACTGCAGCCAAGTAACTGATTAATAACTCAAATTAAATTAAAATTATTGAGCCAATGATTTAACATATTTAGATAATGCCGGCATTCTCCGGTAGCACCGGTAATCCTTCTTCAGAATTGCTGCTCGGTAGAAAAGGGATTCAATTAATTGAGAGAGGAGTGTTTAGTACAGACGTATGAAGTTAGGGCCTCAGATGGTTGTGTAAGTTGTTGACACGTTATGGTAACACCTTGTTATTTAAATGAAAACTTCAACAAAATGCAACTAGCCTAGTATTGAATTAATAATGGCATAAATCACCGAACACCCAGAGCAATGGATTCCAAAACCTTTTCCTTTTCTTTTTTTTATTAAGGACTTGCTTATGCATAGTTTCCTCTAATATAGCCTCAGGTGCCAGCAACCCTGTGTCATTAATTTAGGTCCCGAAGCGTGTGCTCTGTGACCTGTGCGAATGGATCGAAATGCTAGTGGGAGTTCACTAACCGTTCAAACGCTAAGCGCGACTTCCATGCTTGCTCAGGCTTTCAGAGGGACGTGCTTGGCTGACCTTAGATGACACGTCTAGTGTGCCCAAAGACCTGCTCAACATTTTCAGTGAATTGCAAAAGATACCTAAGTGTGTGGAAAATCAACTGAGCCAGACAAATAACCGCGTGTACTGATGAATGTCTTGGGCCTTTTAACTGCCAACAGCTCAGGAAAATGGCTGCACCTAAAGCCAACTTTTAGTTGCTAGACTTCCAGGCACATAAAAGTCTATGAGTTATGTCATCTGGTGCATTCCTTCCTTAGCAATACAAAAGTCTTTATTATAGGTCTGCAAACCAGGCTATCCCTCAGGTGTTTATTTTCCCTCAGGTGTTCACGGTGATGGGGCTTTTTGACAATCAAGATACCCATAATCACATGCAACCCATTCAGGTGCCCTACGTCTATAGGGGGCCATATTGTTATGATTGCAGACAGGCCGTGCCTCTGCCCCCACCTTGCAATCCTGCCTTTTTCAGAGTTCATATCCTGGGAAAAAACCTCTCTGCTAAGCATCCCTGATTGAAAAGTGGGTTTATATACCCAGGAGTCGTGGAGTCACTTGCAGCAAGCTGCATTTTCTTGCATACGACAAACCCTGGAATATAATACACAACTTATTTCTGAAAGGCAGAATGAAGAAAAAAAGATCTTTTTCCAGAGTTAAGGCTGCAAAGAGCAGGGATGGTGCCTTATATTCAGCTGATTCTTCCTCCCTTTCCTGTTTAAGTAAAGCTGAAACCCCGGCCCCCATCGGAGGGCCTATTCTTTTGAAAAGAGGTAAAAAATCTCCAGGCTTGTGAAACAGGAGGAGAAAGACTAGGAGCAGCTGAAATACAACAAAAATCCCTATGAAAAGTTAGCTTCACAGAGCAAGGAAGCAGGATGCTTCGATCCTGGGCAGAAAATCAACTTCCCTGGTTGAGGCGTCTCCCTATACCCGAGGAAGGCTGTTTGTGCCCGAAAGCTTGCAAAGAACTTTTTTTCCCATCTATTTAGTTGGTCTCATAAAAGAGATCACATCTACCCAAAGAGCCTTGCCTGCCTGCTTCCCTGGTCAATACATATGCTGCAATCTTGGGGGGCTAATTCTGGGAAAAAGAGATGTAGATTATATGCAAGAAAATATGGTATTATTCTGACACAGTTAACGTAGGTGTAAGAGCTGCCATTGCATTGTAGTAAAAGAAATGGTGCTTGCAAGCTATCGCATCCCATAAAGTTTGTCTGTGAGACTGGAGACTTCCAGCAGTTCAAAACAGCTCTCCAATGGATGCATTTGCAACATCCCTGCGCTGTGTCTTCCATCTACTCTAAATTCCAGCTGAATATTTCAATCTGGATTCGATTTCTAACTTTGCTTTTTAATCCGCCATGTAAAAACAAACCCGTTGAGGCTGGAGAGTGTATTATGTCATATGCAAGGGAGGTATAATTTACCAACCACTGTTTCTTTAAATAACATATGATATCATAGGGGTACGTAAGTGAGAAGTAATCCAATGCGGCCTATTGCAATGAGACACAGCATCAGACATTTCAAAAAAGAGCTCTAATGCCGGTTGCCCGTGAAAAATGTAGATAGCAAGCGCGTGACCTCAGCGGCGGCTGCAACGGCAAATAAACAACACAAACAAACGTGGACCTGCTCTGCCCACAAGCTCCGGTTCATCAACCGTTAGCTGAAGTTCCACGAAACCATCTGGCCTTCCTCGAAACATAACTCCTGCCTTCAGTGCTAAAGGCCTTTGGCAATGTAGCAAGAGACTCATTGAAATGCAAAACTATTTTGAAGTGACAGAAACGGTCCCAACTTACCTGCCAAACCAGCACGAGTTTCATGGGGAAGGAACTATGTGTTTCCTCCCTCCCTACCTCTTCAGGACGTGGACACTGGGGAGATGGAAGGAAGCTGGGGGGATGGCAGGGATGGCATCCCTACAGCATTTCTCCAACTGGAGTTTTGTGTCCATGACTTTTCAGACTTATTTACCCAGCTGGGGAATAAGAGGAGCTTCCTGTCCCAGCGGGAATCCCTTTCACAGGGCAGGGCCATCAGAGCATGACCAATTTGTATCCAAAGCAGTGACGCTCACAGGCCTTCTCCAAAAAGCTCAGAGGGGTTTCTCTCTATCCATTCACTTTGCAAATCAAACTTTCTTTCTGGTCTGATGGGAGCAGCCCTAAAAGCCTTTCATTGTTCAGTGAGGAACGATGTTCAATATGGCTCAAAACCCCAGAGCAGCACAGAGCATGCTGCGACCGGTTCTTAGCTAGCACTATTCATGATGCAGAAAGAGGTGAAGGACCAAGAAAAGCAAAGGCAGGTAATTAAGGCCCGAGGTTCAGAGAACCTGCTGAGAGCCTCCTGCCCACAATGAGCTCAGTGGAGGTGCAAATACCTGGCATCTCTGAAATGCTGCTCCAAGGAGGTTGTTTATACAGACTCCAGGAAGGAGGGAGAAACAATGAAGTCTGAATAAAGAGATACAGAGCAGTGGGATGGAAAAGTAACAGCTCCCAAGGCAACTTCCTTTTAGTTTGATGAAAGCTCACTTCTTTCTTCTTTGGCAATGCCTCGCAGTCAAGGATGATTGTCTTCACGACTGCCTTATCTGTGAGTCCGAAGATGGATGCTGGGGCCAATCTGGGATCAACAAGCTCTACTGCAACTTGGATGCATGTTTCCATGGGGGCTCCAGATTCTTGGTTCAGTCCACGATACGTTGTTTCTGCTGCTCCCACTTTTCCATCTCCTGTTGTCATTGTAAAGTTTCAACATACTGAGATCCCTGCAGCAGACTTTTCCTCCATTTGTGGTGGTCCTGGATGATCATCTTCCAGGAGTTGATGTCAATGTTACATTTTTTTCAAGGTGGCCTCAAGGATGTCTGTAAAGTGCTTTCTCTGCCCTCCTCTTGAGCTTACGCCTTGACCAAGCTGGAAGAATAAAACTTGCTTCACGAGTCTAGAGTTGGATATCCGGATGATGTGGTCAGCCCAGCAAAGTTGATGTCAGATGATCATTGCCTCGATGCTCGTGGTGTTTGCTTGCAAGAGGACACTAATGTTTGGTGCGACTCTCATCCCACTGGATTTGAGGGATCTTCCACAGGCCGCGGTGATGGTACTTCTCCAACAACTTGATGTCTCCTATACATTGTCCACCTCTCAGCTCTGTACAGTAAGGCCGGGATCACGACTGAATGATACACCACAAGCTTGGTTTCAGATCTGATCTTGCAATCTTCAGACACCCATTTCCTCAGGTGTCCTAAGGCTGCACTTGCATATTTGAGGCAATGTTGGATTTCTCCGTTGATGCCAGCCTTCTGCGAGAGATGGCTTCTGAGGTATGGGAAATACTCAGTGTTCTCCAGAGTCTCAACATGAATCTGAATTACTGGAGCAGGGGACTGCTCATTAAGAGTTTGTTGATGCAGGACCTTAATCTTCTAAATGTTAAGCTTCAGCCCCATTTTCTGGTATGCCTCGGTAAAGACGTTAACTATTGCCTAAAGATCTGCTTCTGAGTGAGAAGACACTACAGCATCATCAGCATACTGGAGCTCAATGACTGAGGCCGGGGTGGTCTTGGATTTGGCTCAGGGTTAGCTGAGATTAAACAGCTTGAACCCACAATGAAGCCATAGATACAAATGGGTGGATCATGCCATTTCCTCAGTGCATTTGACTAGCTATCCTGAAAGGTTTGCTCTCAAAGGGTGCATACATGTGCACTTTCTGACAGTTAAATTGACTTAACTTGTCAAAGCATACACACATATGTGGAGCAGAGTCAACTTAAATACGGCCCAAGATAATACACCCCCGAGTCACATTAGTTAAGACAACTTAGCTCCCAAGATGGCTGCCACCATGTCAAGGAGCTGTCCATGTGTACACTTCAACATGGCTTATTTTAAGTCGCCTTATTTTAAGTCACCTTAGTACACGTGTACCCACCCAAAAGTATTTGTTTGAACTACTTTGCACACAATCCTGGTTCAAATCTTCCCTGGTGGAACACCATCCAGGAGAGACTCTGAGACCTGGATTTCTATGACATTATTAATATTGCTTATATCACAGTGGAGCCTCCAGCTTTACTATAATAGAAGTAAGATTAATAATGTAATAACAATAAAGTCTCAAAGCTCCAAACAAAACCAAGCCCACGAGGTGCTAGCTGCTATACTGAGAGAACTTGCCTCCAAATTACTTGCAGTTCAAATAGGTAAGGTGGACTGAAGGCGAGGTCCAGGTCAGTCACAGCTGGAAATTGAACTCAGATTTTGCTGATTTATCTCCTGGACCACAATACTCTGCAGTTATCCCAGCTGCCCTCCAAGAAGCAGGTTAGGTCAGACATGCCAGGGCTAACTCACGCCTCTATTCAAAGACAAGGAAAGTAGGCTTTGCTGTCACTTGATCCAGATTGTGTTCAGCTGGTGACAGATGGAGAGGTAATGCTCTCCAGCACAGTGCTTGCAAACCTGGAAGATTATTTCAGGTATGAAAGAATGGATTATTTCAAGATGCCAAGTTCCAGACAGTCAACATGGGCAGCTAGTTAAGTGGCCGGCTTGGAGAGACAGTAAATCAGTAACTCCCTCCCTGGTTAAAGCAGCACAGCTTGGCATTTGTCATCCCGGGGAGATGGGGGGGAGATGCTTAATATTGTGAAATAATAGGAAAACTGTCTCCTACCGTTCAAAACTATCTATCACTGTTGGGCAATGGTGTTTCTCAGGTATGAAGACCGACGGGTCTTCACATACTACCTTATCAGCGAGTGGTGGGGTACAGCTCCCTTCCTGGTAATCTAAATACTTCAGGCTTTCTGGCACTGCAGAGGTAGGCCAACAGCAATTACAGCCTGTCAGCATTTAAAGTAACAGATAACTGCAAAAGTTCAAAGATGAATCAGATAAGTAGATGCCTAATGTTCTCCCATCATCGTACAGATGATGCACAAAAACACATGCATCAATTGAATGTCATGACGTCTGCCTGGAACATGCTGTTCTGCTGCACCAAGCCAGAAAGGTTACTCGCACCTGCGCTTACACAAGTCAGAAGGCCACTTCTTTCCTCAGAGAAAACAAGAGCTTGATCTTGACAGGTGGAGCCTTTTCACTCCCCAACGGTGTTTCTCCTTTCACCCTTCATTTGTACTTACTGGGGATGGGCACAAGCCAGTGCTAGCTCTAACACACCCAAAAGTCAATGCTGCTCAACTCGAGAGACCTCATCCCGAACTTCTGGGAGGGGCAGTGCAGAAAGCAGCCTCAGGTACGAAGCTTGCCATGGGATGGTCCCTGACTTCACACCGCGAGTGCCCTCTCGATTGCCAAGGTCAGGTCTTTCTGTGTTAGCCAAGCCCTTGCAGCTGGGCATCTCTGCAGTCTCTGTTGTTACGCCTGGTTTCACCTGCCAAGGATCCAGCCACCTGGTTCTGTTATTTCCATGAGGCTTCTAGGGGATCAGATGAGACCCCAAGGGACAAAGGGTGGCAAAAGCTGGCACTAAATGAGACAGGACCGGATGATCCCCTAGCACGGGTCCTTCCATCTCCCCAACATTGACATGCCTGCTCATAGTCAGCAATGGCCAGTCTTGTGGGCCACCTACAACCTGGAGCGACTGTGAAGTGAATGGGCCATTAAATACAGAGACAGCTGCAGTGGACGGTCACGTTTTCCACCCCATGGGGATGTGCCCAAACCCCTTAATAAAATGGGCATTTCAATTATTGTGTCACTACAATGTACCTTGAAGAGCCAGGTCTGACATTCGTCCTCCTGGAAAGGACATGGAAGTACTGGAAATACTGATTAGCAGGAATCCTGGTTTTCTCTGATTTAAAAAAATAAAGCCCCAATTTTTTGGTTAAAACAAAGTAAACCCAAATTCACATTTTTCTATGAATATGAATGAAACACCACCAAGAGACTGATCGATAGATAGATAGATACTATTTATCTATCTACCTATCGATCGATCTATCTCTTGTATCTATCTATCTATCTATCTATCTACAAGAGATAGATCAATAGATAGGTAGATAGATAGATACTCTAACTATCTATCTATCTACCTATCTATCTATCTATCTCTTGGTGGTGTTTCATTTATATTTGTTACACACACACACACACACACACACACACGTTATATATATATATATAAAATGGTGTTTCATTTTCATATATCCACCACTTCATATATATAAGTGGTGGATATATGAAAATGAAACACCATTTTATATATATATATAAAACGTGTGTGTATATATATACACGTAATATATATATATATATATAACATGTGTGTGTGTGTGTGTGTGTGTGTGTGTATATATATATATATAGTGGTGTTTCATGTAAATCATAGAAAAACGTGAATTTGGGGTGACTTTTTTTAACCAAAAATTGGAGATTCTTTTAAATCAGAGGAAACCAGGATCCCTGCTGATTAGCCAACACAGCGATGATGTCATCTTGGAAGCACTGCTCCCCTCTGAGAGGGGAATGATGTCACTTGTTCCACCTATAGCACCTGTCTCATTTCATCCACCTGCAGCATGCATGGGGGGTGCCTGGAGACTTCGTTTCTGAGCCCTGTTGCTAGCTATTGTCATCAGACGTCCATTGGGGTTGGACTCCGTGATCTTTCAAGGTCCCTTCCAGCCCCTGATTTCTAGCAGTTGAAACAGGTGATAGGGGCTCGGCTGCTTCAGCAAAGCATCCTTCTCTATGGGGGTTTTATCCGGGGACAGGCCTTGGGCCTGCTCTACAGAGACCACCCTCCTTAACGAGCAGGCTGAAGAGCCCAGCCACGTTTCCAGGGGAGCCTGGTCCCCTGGCACCGACTCGGCTGAAGGCAGAAGGCGTGAGCAGCTCTTCCTGCTGCATTAGCCCCCGTTTCCCCTTCGTTCCCAGAGCACAGGGTGCATATATATCACTTAGCACGTCCACGTTAAAAATATGATTGTCAGCCTGGGTAATTTTCCAGTGACAGCCAGAAAAAGAAACAGCTGAGCCACAGAGCTCCAGCTCCGCATGCCATCTATTTCTACTGTCAGTTCCAAAGAGATCTTAATTATAATGGCTTTTGGTGCTCATTCCTTCCTAATGCGGTAACAGGGAGATGACTGCAGCCGTAAATGAGTGATCATTCTATTCCCCGCTGGGTAGTAAAGCTGGTTGTCAGGATGGGGGGGGGGGGAAGGCACACACGAAACTGTTCCCCAGTTACAGTTCGCTTTGCACACTCTATTTAAAATTGAATTTAGCTTGCTCATAGCCGCAAGTTACAGTGTGCATGCGGTAATTGTACGAGGAACGGGGAGCGAGAGAGAGGCTTAATTGGTTCCACAGTCTTGAAACAGCGAGGGTCAGTTTTGCATTAGCTATAAATACAAATGATGAGTCCAACTCAAAAGTCTTGAGCTTTCCAAATACTGAGTGGGTTTCATTGTTTCCTAATCATTCCTCGTTGGAGCTCAGCGAGCAGCTGCGTCGGCTCAGTGACTAAAGTTATTTACTCTACCTAAATTAAGACAAATTACTTCAAGGGGCCAATCATTTTTCTCTTCTTCCATATAACTAATGTAACATTCAAAATATTTCCAGTCAAGGCGGCCTAGGTTTTGGCCCAATGCAAGTTGCGGCGGTGATGGGGTCTCTGCCAGTCTGTAAGAAGTGAAGCCGACAGGCATGGAGGCGCCTAGGTAGAGATGACGACCGACCTGACTATAGCCAAGGGCTCCAAAACTGCAATTTCCAGAATCAAGGTGGACGTATCCCTTCAAAAGGAGTGACACTGCCTGTTTGGGAAACCCTCTCAAAACTTCCTGAAATGGAAGAGACATGTACAAATGTTCTGGAGAAAAACTTAGCAAGACCACCAAAGCCTACACAGCATCCAGCCTTCTCCATCACATGCCAGCCACCTGAGACAAAAGATACGTTTCTTATAATATGAAATATAAAAGAGCTAAACTATGAGATGGTCAAGTATGGAAGGACAGCAGAGAGGGCTTTTCTACCTGTCAATGCCTGCGTCAAATGATAACCACAGCTGCAATTTTCAAGGGAACCCAAGAGAATTAGGTGCCCGAATCTCACTGGAAACTGAGAAATACCAGCTTAGGAGACTGGAACTGAATTAGAAATACCAGTTTAGGAGCCTGGACCCGAATTAAAAATACCAGTTTAGGGACCTGGAGCTGAATTAAAAATACCAGTTTAGGGACCTGGAGCTGAATTTAGGAGCCTGGAACTGGTTTCTTCCTGCTGCACCGATGGGTGTCATATCTGTCATTCCAGATCTCTGCAAAAACCATCCCAGCTTATTAATTACAAACTCAGGATTTGGTATTCAATAGTGCACCGTGAATTACTAAGCACAGGTGCATATAGTAATTATGCTTAATGAGAGTTAAAACCACCTCCACCCCTGTATAATTATGAAGAAAGTCAAGTCCTCATTTATAAACTCTCCTCCCATCCTGGTGTTTTCCACAGTGCCATTTACAGACACTGGGTTGGAGTCAGGGATGATAAATCGTTGTGTAAATCACACTTGTACCTACACCGCTCGTATAACACGGCACAGCTTACACGCACGTCCGGTGCAAGGCCAGGCCTGTTGCAGGAGAAACCAGCCGACAGGAAGACGTAAGATAAAGCGAGGCTCAGTCAGCTTACATTTCCCCCACGCTCCTTCTGCAGAGACTTCCCCTCGTGCATATTCAGAGAGAGGAATATCAGAGCCAATATCTATCACACAGATCTTTACAGCATTACAACACTGACTCTATGATAACTGGCAATTTTATTATTATCCAACTTGTGTGTGCATGTGTGTGTGTGTATTATGGTAGAAGATTGTGTGCGTGTATATATATATATATGTGTGTGTGTGTGTGTATATATGTATATTATGGTGGAAAGGGGTATTTGAATTACAGGAAAGATACGTTAATAACTTTATCAGACAAGTTGTAAGGACTGGCCAAGATCTGATAGATTGTTTCCTGTTATGTAGAATATTTTGCATTCCTGGCAAAATATGCATTTACTGCTCGGGCTGAAGAGAGCTCTGTCTAAACACGCTGCCCACAGATGATCATTATAACAGCATTTTATGGCCAAGTAGCATTCTGTGATCCGGGAAAACATATCCTAATTAAAGCCTTCCCTTTACAATTGTATACACATACACACACACATATACACAGACAGGAGACAGGAAAGATATACTATAAATGTGTGTGTATGCATACAAAGCCCCATACATGTATGCATTATACATGCACACATACAAATTCTTATGATGGGTATTTAAGGAATCAAGATTCAGTTCTGCAAAGCGTTAGGTACGGTCCACTTCTACTGAGCGGAGAGTACTCAGCATCTTTCCAGCTAACACAACAGCCTGAGAAGAGAGCAACACACATGAATAGGATGTTCATCACCCCCCAAGTTCTCCAAATAGCTTGAAAGTCACCCATACAATTTGACTGCTCCCATGCTGGAAATAAGGGGCATGAGCAAGACCGAAAATGCAAGCCAATACTCATGGCCTGACTTTTCCATTCTCCATCCGACTCTGCGTAATAGCCGTTCTGACACTGGTCTTCCAGGCAGCTCCAGCTCCTTGCTTCACATCCTGTCATAATCCCAGCTGTGCCAAATTTCAGTGGATGGAGGATCAGAGATGTGCCCTTATATAAAGTTTTTAAAGTAATTTTAAAAGAGTATCAGTTACGTGGCACCTACCAAACCAGCAAGGTGTTTCATACCTTTGCTGTATAAACAAAAGGAGGCTTTCTCTGGGTGATAGCATTGCTGGAGGAATACTCAACTGCATGGTACATCGCCTTCTGCAGACGCGTGATGCGGTCCTTTCTAGGGCTTTTTTCATCGACCGTAACTGCCCCTTTCTATGAGGTTCGCAGCCAACTGATGTATGCGCGAGGCCACGTGAAATGCTTTACCCCGGGGAAGGCGTCTAAACCACTTAAGCCCTTGCCGAGGGATGAATTCCACCCACACCCGTATCATTTGCAGCAGGTATACACGCCCTGTCTGCTTAAATAATATTTACTTGTAAAACATGCTTAGAAACTTCAGTCTGAGCCGGACACCTTATACAGAAAGGTTTATAACTTCTTGGAAATCAGCAACGATGCACTTCACCCAGGCGGCTTCGTGGCGTTATGGACTGTTTCAGCTGGGGCAAGTTTGCCGCAGACCGTCAGGGAAAAAATGTGCAAGAAATCTAGGACTTTCCAATGAAACAGGCTTGTTTCAGTTAAATGAATTCAAAGTATATGCAGATGAGCAGTTAGTGCAGAGAAGCATTAAAATCCCAGGCGGCCACAGGCGGGGAGGTGGTCAGAGGGGGAACCACTGCTGACCAGGGGTTGAGATGAGACACCTACTAGGTTATCTAGAAAGTTCAAACACTCTTTGGATTTGCAAGAGAGAATAAGACATGAGGAATGAGATGACTCATAACAGAGCCAGCTCTCTTATGAATAGAGGCTGTGTTGTTCCACAATGCTTTGGAGATGGAAACACTTTGTATGTGCTAAGGGCTGCTGTCGTGACTATTTTTATTGGGAGTGACGGGGAAAAAAATCATCATGTCTGCTCCAGGCCGGCACAGGACAGCACCCAAACTTTCTTCCCGCTCGCAAATACCAGCATTTCCAGGTGTGCGAATTGTAGTCGACAACCTGTTTCCTATTTCAAACAAATTCATGGATCATTTCGGGATCATCTTGCAAAGCGATACCCCTACTTTAGAAGGGCAAAGACGCTTCTCTAAATACCCAGGACAGGAAAAGTTGTGCTTCTTTTTTTAAATAATAATAATCATACGCTTGTGAAATGACAGCCATCTGATAATAGCAGGTCACTCAAAGGAATAGGAATTATTGTGTTTATTATCCCTGTTTCTTCAGGATATCCCCACGGTAGTCAAGGCATCATAGGAACAAGTTGACACAAGGCTAATCAGACCTCTTCCCGCGCCCCATGGGCTCGGCGTGCTAAACCCAAATGTGTCCAACTCCCCAGATCAAAGGGAAACGCTAACCTATCAATTACCGAGCACCCTGGCTTTCGAGGAAACAGCACCTCCCACCGTGCGAGGAGGCCGGTTCCTGTCTCCGAGAAGAACTGGAGCCATAAAGATATCCTTTGGCAACTCCAAACAGAAAGCAACTTCCTAGCCAAAACAGGTGAACCTGATCCCCTTGGCTGTCGGAGGGGGACGGTGCCCAAGGCAAGAGTGGAGAAATGCATATTTTGCAGGAGGGAGCGATCCAAGAAAACTGCAGTGACTCCCTGGATCCCATGACCTCATGCAACAATCTTTCCCTTAGCTTTGTTATAACAAATTCCCGTTTGTCCTCCCCCGCGCTGGATCGAAAGCCTGCCGACATGGAAATACATGCGTAACCTCTGCTGGCTCCATCGCCGGGCCTGAACCTGAGCGATGGCCGATACCAAGGATGTCTGAGGCTCGTGCTTTGCACAGCTGCGATCTATTCTCCTCCTCCGCCCCGGACTGGCGTGCTTTCATCTGCTCGACGCCAACGTAAACATCGGCGGGGACGAGCGCCGAGTGGTTTTAATAATGCCTGATTTACACTCCAATTGCTATCGACTGATAGCAAGGAGGTAGTAATCTCGTTAGGGCACGTGACGCCAGGGTTCAGTCCGTCTCGTTGTGATCCGTCGAGGCCGCGTGTTCGTGTTTCACCGGGGCACACGCAGGGAAAAGGGCCCAAATCCTCCACTTTGTTTTGTACGTGACTTGCTCAGCCCCGCACTGGAAGGCTGCAGCGGAGGCAGAGACAGACGTGAGTCATCCTCTTTGGCTTTCGCTGCAAAACTTCTTCTTTCTCCTTCCCCAACCCCCCGCCTGGTTCCCTCTGCACCTCCCAAGCTTTCGCACAAACGAGGCAAAGATGCTACAAGCAGCCACCACTCATCATGTTCTCAAGGCAGAGCGTTCAATAGGAAGAAATTAAGTTTGCACAAACCACCCAAACCCTGGAATTTCCTAACTTCTGAGTGCGTCGTGGGTGGGTGTGCGTGGAGGCACACGTCGCACACACCGTCGCATCGCCGTTCCTGACGCCGTGCCAGATTCCTCACCTCCGAAAGGAAGACCTTTGTCTAAGTCATAAAAATCATTTGCAAAATCCCAAAGGTTTTGGTTGTTTTTTTTTTTTAGAAAAAGAAATATGATTGATGCTCTCATCTGCAAGGCCCCTTCCTGCCTTTACAAGTCTGGCTTATCATCAAAAAAATATACCTGTAAAGACTCTACTTAATCTTTTCGCGGCTATTTCCACTGGTATCCGCAGACTATTTAAACACCTCTCCCTTTGGGTTCCACCAACGTATGATCCTAGCTTAGGCAGCACTGCCGCTCCTTCCTTGTCGATCAAGACACAAGCAAATTAACTGATTAACAAATATGGTACTTCCTTCCCTTCAGTGACACTATAATTACCGAGAAGCATGTTGTCTCTCATACTATGTCCACACAGATCCCATCTGAAGAGCTGTTTGCTGTTTGCTCAGATCTTTTCAGACTATTTATGGTTGCGTCTATCCCTTCAGCATCCATCAGCTTATTTCACCGTGCTCCCCCAGGCCTTCTCTGGGACTTCTTCTTTTTTTTTTTTACACTGTTAAAATGGCTTATTTAGCAATCTTACTGCTGAATGAGTCCATTAGACTTCTTTCAGTGGGTCTCAATAACGACACCCTTAACTGATAGCCTGAGCAGAGGCTTCAAGACTGCATGTCTTACCTCCATCTAGCAGCTGTCTCATTAAGGACAGCATGCAAATCAAAATGCTTGGGAAACACCGGTGCTCTCCATCTTCACACCAGTGCTTTCCGTCGTCACACCAATTTATCTACCGTTTAAAAAGCATCTTTAAAAAGAAGGGGTATCAGCCTCTGAAGTATATGAGGTGGGCAGTCTGCAGGGTTTTTTTTTCCCCAAAGATAAAGGCAATCAGATAGGATGGTGCGAGAGGCAAATGTCTAGCTAGATAGATGGGTTCAATTTTATACAAGTCAGAGCCACGCTAAGCAAAATCCTCCAGTCCGTAACACCGGCATTGGCCTCAGCAGCCCTGCGAACGAGCTGTTATTACACAGCTGATGGTGAGTAATGTCGAGAAGAATCAGGGTGGTTTTTTTGCCAGAGCTAGTCACACATGACTGCTGCAATTTTACAGAGGAGAAGAAAGTTTTGAAGACCTCTCATGGGTCAGACGCAACCAGCCACATTATTCCTATTTATGCTTCGGGGCAGCCGCAGATTTATAACTTTGTCATTATATATTGTTAAACCCCCCCCCAAAAAAACCCTTGTCCCTCTCTGAAGTTGCAAAGCCAGAAGAGCTGCTGACTCAAATGCTTACGGTCTCTCAAGAGCAGCTACTTGCGTAGGTTTAGACTCAATCCCAGCCGCCCTACCAACCCACCCGAAAGAACAAGCATTTCCCTGCTCGGCTCTGCTATTTTAAACCTCTGCAAAGTGCAAGTCTGTCGAGCTGCGCACACCAGAAGGATATGCAAGCACCGACCACAGCAATGCAGTGCCTGCTGACAGTAACCATTAAACAAGAAGGACTTCCAACACCCTGACTTTGTTAATTAATGCGGAAACGCAGCTCGAAACTCATGCCTGACTTTTCTATGCCCTGCTTTTTTAAGTTCCTAAGAAGTAGGTTTCTCCGGAGAAACAGCAGACATTTTGTTCCCAATTACTGCAGACTTAGCAGAAGAGAGATCTATGCTGTGTCTGCTGGTGGGGAAAATTATTTGTGGTCCTTTGTGCTGGATTTTCTTTAATCTCAGAGAAAAAGCCCTGCGGGCTCGAAGTGAATGGTTGGTCTTTGGGTCTTCATACACCTAACTAGTTGGGTCTTCCTGAGCTGGGAAACATGGGAGGTAATCGCACGGTAGCTCCCTCCAGGAAGAAGCCAAGTGGAGACACGGCACTGTCATTTTTTGCTCGCCAAAGCTAGGAGAGATCAGCGGTGGGTTGGGAGAGGATAGATGGGCTCAAAGCAAAAACTAATCCTGCCTCATCTCCTGCAGGATTCAGACCGCTCGCTCAATGGAAAAGCAACCCTTTTTTTGCAGTGAAGATACAGCAATCAGGGTTAAGCCAAGGCTGCCAGGGTTATTTTTTTTCTTTCTGAAGTGAGGATCTAAAAACCACCCAACAAATTTCCTGCTTATTGATGTTAAGCAACCTCCTCTACCCTAAGTCTTTCTCACTAGGAGGAAAAACTTTCTCACCAGGAGGAAAAACCTTCTCACCAGGAGGGTAGTAAAGCACCGGGACGGGTTACCCAGAGAGGTGGTAAAATCTCCATCTTTGGAGGTGTTGAAGCCCCAGGTAGACAAAGCCTTGGCTGGGATGATGGAGTTGGGGCTGGTCCTGCTTGGAGCAGGGGGTTGGACTAGATGTGATCTCCTGAGCTCCCTTCAACCCTCATTTACTATGAATCTATGATTCTTGGGATGGGTGTCAAGACTGATTACGGTGCCTGGTTTTTGTTGTTGGGGGGTTTTTTTATAATAAATTTTGTGTTCCAGGTCAAATGAGCCAAATCCGTTCCCAATGGTATCGATTGAGCAGAACTCAATTGTTCCAAAAACCGTATGGATCGAACAGGCCGAACTCAGTCGTTCCAAACACCATGTACGGCGCTACAGCTGGCAAGCATCCTCCATCCCAGACCCATCCACCTGCCACTCCAGATACTCCCAAATCCATTGACAGGCATCCTACGTGTACGTCCAAGCGTGGAGGTTTTGGAGTCAATTTAAATGGCCTTTATCATGGAAGGTGGCAGGAGGGGGCCTTGGACAATGTACGGCTCACTTACCTATATATATATGTGTGTGTGGGTGTGTGGGTGTGTGTGTACACACCCACAGGAATTTTAGCAAGCATCTCAAAAGGCCCCAGGGATCGATCGTTTTGCCCCGTGATGATTTTTGTGTCAAGGTGCAGTGGTAAAAACCTCCTGGAAATACAAGCAAAACAAGGGGAAGAGTCAGGCATGCTCCAGGCTTTCCCAGGCCTCCTACTCTGCTTGTGGCTCGTTAAACAATTACCATTGACAGAGTCTCTCCAAACTGGGTAATTATTGGCTACAAATATTTCCTGCATTGACTACACCACCACTATTTGCAAACCTTCATTTTCAGCCCATTTGTGGGGACTGGATCTTGCTTTTCTTTAAAGCCTCTCCTCCCACTATTCTTCAGCTGCTTCCATTAAGTAAAGGTTATTTTAAACCGTATAGCCATTAGCTTCCAGTACCGTACATCAGGATGGACAATAATGAAGAGAGTACAGCAAATGGGCTGCTATGCTTTTCAAATGTTAACAAAAGGGACACAAATACTATGACTTCTATTAGTTCATATATTTGTCTTGGGCTTTAAATGCAGGCGCATTGTGGAAACGAAGGACGACGCTTTTCTTTTTATGCCGGGACATTTTAATATCAACTCACCGTGGACGTCTCCCATTCTCTGAATGTGGAAGCACAATGTAATGTGTGGAGACATGGGAGGCTGTGTTGCACGACTACAATAAATACATTCAAATCATTTATTTTTGTCCTATCATATGCTAGGGCTCATTGTTGGGTTTCTCGTCAGAATTTGCAGGAATGGGCCGCTTGCTATACTTGGCTTCACCTCATGTTCAGTAAATTGAGGGATTTAATTAAACGTGGCAATTGGCCGGCTTTGGGCCCAATTCATACGAAAGTCAAGCGTCATTGCAGTGGGATTTTCATATACTTTGCTCGGAAAAAATACAGAGTCTCGCAGAACAAATGACATTTTTGGCAGCTCATAAAGCTGTTTTTATTCCGCTGTGAGCACATTATTGCCTCTCTGCTCAACACCCAAAGGCTACACAATGCATGTCCTAAGGAAAGTTGCGGACTCAGGCTCCAAAGAGCAATGAAAGTCAGGCAAAAGGCAGGATGCAAAAAGACAAGCTTAACTATGGCCAGCCTCAGACAGAAATAGCCTAGTTATGCGGTGATTATGAGGGCAGCTATTCCACCCTGCAAGGAGAACAAAGAATGACTATAACAACCCATCATCACATGCGCCTCCCTTCTATTCACATCCGAAGTCAGAGGAAAACCCTCTGCCATAAATCCTTACCCCGTCATTCAGCAAGAACAAAGATGCACTGTCGAAGCCCACCATCACATGGTCTCCGTGGCTGCCGTATCAAAAGGCTTTGGAACAACCCAGAACCACAAAATCTTGTACCAAAACATGTTTTCCCCACTTGTTTTCTTCTAATAGCAACGTAACATGATAGGACTGACGTCTGCGTGCGCAAAAAGAAAAGGAAACATCTCCGACCCCGCAAACGTCCTCCGAGGGAAGCATCCAAAATGATCCTAGTAGTCGGCTCTTTCCGGCTGAGACCTACCCGCCAATCTGGACCAGACGATGCAACTGCGTGGGTATAGGAGACAAAATGTCATCTTATTTCAGCCTGCTCAAGTCCCTAAAAATCTGTTAATATAAAATACAGGTGGGTCTCTCCACCGCCTCCCTGTTTAAGGCTAAGAGGAAAGTGCGTTACAAAAATGGTTGCGTTCATGGGTTTCTGGGTACTCGATCAGGCTGGAATAAGATTGCACGTAGGCATCTAATAAGTGGAGCAGGAGCTGGCCCTAGGAGATTGGAAGGCAAGAACCACTCAAAAAAAGGCAAGGACAGATGATGGGATCCAACCGAGGGATGTGACATCCATGCAAGCACCATGCAGGAGAGGTGTAGTGTATGACAGGAGCATGAGCTGGACAATCCCGCTGTGGACCTGTTTCCCATGTGCTAACCTGGTGGGAAGAGCATTACTCTCTTTGGAGGTGGGGGAAAAAACCAAAAACAAAATGACTTGCTTTTCTCGCACCAAATGAGGCAACCCTTGCCACGCTGAGGGGTGGGCAACACTCCCGAGACCCCGGGCTTGCGACTGCTCTGGGGAAAATGAAGATGAGGGATATGCAAGGTCTGTTGAATGCAGATAGCTTCGGATCCAGTGCAAAGGAGAGCTGGCGCTCAGCTTGGGACAGAGCTGAAGCGAAGGCAGGAATAATCCAGCTGATTCTTCCCTGGGGAGGTGCCTTGCAGATTCAGAGAGCGGCCCCGGCATAAACAGCCGAAGCGACTGGTGCAGGAGGGGCAAAACTGGGACTGATTAGTGCCTTGGCAGCACCCCCTGCACCCGAGACTTGTGCACACACAGAGCATCCCTGGTGCAAACCCCTCCTCAAGCAAAGGTGCGAGCATCAGGCGTCTGTCCGGGTTTCCCCGCAGAGAGCACCGCTGCAACGGAGCTCACCGCTGCATCGTGTTACCCCGGGCATCCCGTCCTAGCTGCACCAGCACGCGCCGTGCGTCCGTGTGTAGACGCACACCTGCACACCCAGGGGATGCCCTGCGGCACTGAGCTCAGAGCGCCGTTTTTGACCTCAGGGCTGTGGTTTTAAAAATCCTGCACGTGGCTTATCAAGCAGAGGCTCATTTCCTCCGTGAGGATTAACTCCTGGCCAAATTTCAAACGTTCGGTATCAGCTCTCTTGGCCATCTTGCAATGCCGGCATTCTGGTTAGCTGCTTATTTGAAAATAGGAAGAGCGCATCTCGGATGTTGTCTGTGTTTGGGTGGGTGTTCCCGTAACCAAGAGCCAAAAGGATTTTATTTCACTTCCCCCCGACTCAAAAATACAATGAATTTCCTTTTGGACAGGATAAAATATAGAGCATATTAGCCCTGAAGTAAAGCTTGCAGACTGAGTATTTGGAGTTAAAATAGAAACCGTGCTTGCCCCCCCTTATCAACAGTACATAGGACCGTTGTCGCTATCGTACTCTGCCATATTAGATGTTAATACTAGATTCATAGTTTCATAATGAAATATTTCAGTACAACAGTTTATCATTGAAAACAGCTGGTTTCATGCAATACAATTTTTTTTTTCTTGAAATCATATCGGTTTTGCCAAACGTTCCAGTTGGAGAAATATTTTTGAGACGAAACAAAATGAAAAGAAAGTTTAGGAAAAAAGACTTCATAATTTCACCTTTTTGCTTCGGAATAATACTAGCTGACTACCTTTCTTGTAGTACATTTTATGGTTAACATATTAAAGGCAACTGTCACCTATTTCATCTCGTCTGCTCTCCCAGATCAAAATGCCTCCTGTTCGTGTTCTAATGAAACAGTTTGGAATCGATTTTTTTTTTTTCATTACAACCCAAATGATTTTATCTTATGACAGGTTGCGAAAATATGTAAAAATAAGACGTAAGTGAAAAAGCAAGCTAAAACTCTGTGCTTGATAAAGGGTGTTTGTACCCAAAAGCTTGCAAAGGACTTTTTGCCAACTTTTTAGTTGTTTTAATAAAAGAGATCATGTCTACCCAAAGAACCTCGCCTGCCTAAACTTCTGTCAAGAGTTTCTAATATTAACATTTTGGGAATTTTCATTAGAAAAATGGGAGCAAGGGGAATTTCTTAGACCTTAAATCCTATAAGCTGCAAGTGTGAGAAGAACGGGGGGGAAACCCGGGTTATACCCAGTTCCCTTTCAGCATCTGCTGTCTGCCGCGGTGCAACACCGGAGACAGGGCAAGATGGACCTATGGTCTGACCCAATAAATGGCACTTCTTAGGTTCTTGAGCATCAAAAATTACAATTCCCAGGAATTAAAAAATCCCAGTTTGGAGGGGGAAAAAAGGAAAGGTTAAGTCCTGCTAAACAGAAACCCTGAGTTTCAGCCCCTGTTAGAGGGACATACAGCTCTATTTACACTGTTAAATCCTTTAAATTGCATCTGATCTTTAACAATGGGATGTACTAGTTCTTGCTGTCATGTAACAAATGCAAGCCTGTTCAACGAGCTGTACATTTCAAATAAAAGATCCAAGTAATACAAAAAAACAACATGTGCAACTACTTAGAAGTCAATTAATATCAGAGGAGGGGCATTTCTATCACTGAGTTGAGCAGAGAGAATTATGGCTACATTTCCAGTACAATAGCTGCAGCTTACCATCGTGTGTCATCAGGAACCGTTTAAAATAGTTTTGATCTAACTTCTTTTTGTCAAGTTCTAATGAATTAATAGATGACAGATTTTGGTAATGAGATCCAATGTTGTAAAGACAAGGCTACATTGTTTTTTTTGCTGTACTACCAGTATAATTTAGGATGTTTAAAAATAATTATGGTGCAAGATTAATACCTTACAAGTTTTCAGATCATTCTCACAATGAAAAATACAGATTTATTTTTTTTTTTGTTCCTTGACAGACTTCAGCATCATAACGCAGCTCTGCTCCAGACGAGCATCCTTATCCCCCACCCACCGCGCGCCGCAGCGCGGAGATCCTTGCGCTGCGTGGAGCACGCTGGGCCCTACAACGGCACCCAGTCTGATGCTGCATCCTGCACTCGGATAGCCATTTTTGGGGGGCAAGGCTGGGCTTTTTGGGGGCTGTGTTTGCCCTGAACCCAGGACAACGAGGTCCTGGCCTGTGACCGGG
>NW_005842572.1:413459-417898 GCF_000455745.1 Alligator sinensis | reverse complement strand
CAGACAGATAAAACAGCAGCAGCTGGAGCTGCAGTCTCCTTCTGCCCGTGCCCCGTTACTAGTCCTCATTAGCTGGGCTGCAAGATCGCATTTTTTTGCTGTGCAAAGGCACCACAAAAGCATATTATATTCAATGTTAAGTAAACAAACTTTTGAAACTGCCTTTTATTGATTCCATACCACCATCTGGTTCGAAGGAGAGAAAAAGCCCTCCCTCCCTCCCCTGTGAAAATATTCTAAGGTTAGGAACTGGCAGCAGTTCAGTATGGTTGAAAACCACCTAGTTTCCTTTGCGGTTAACAACACAGGAAAACGTCTAACTTTCAGATAAATGTTGGAGGCTTATTTGGTTCCCCCATCTGGTAGCCAGCCTGTTCTGTGAAAATTAAAGATATACATATGCAAATATTCGCAGGCTGCTTCCAAGATCTAAAGAATTTTTATGATGTAACCACAAAAAGGGGTTATTTAATGTTGACAATATGTAGCAGAGCAAAGGACTAGAATATGCTGCATATGGTAATGGAGCTTATGAAAATGAAGCCCCGGTGCCCTCCCGGAGTAATGAAAAGCAGACTTCACCTTGAAGACTATTTGAGCTTTTTTAGCTTGTAATGACTTCAAAAAAAAAAAGAAAAAAGAAAAGAAAAGAAAAGAAACAACCCTGGTGCGATAATGGAGGTTGCCTCGCAGCCGCGCCAACCCCAGCCAGCGCTGTGTGATCTCACCGCGCAATTTGCTTTCCAGATAGGCTCAGACTTTGCAGCGGGAGTTGGGGGAACAAGCCGACGTCCCCTCTCACCTGCGCGGGGGGGAAGTCTCAAGCAAGGCTGCTGAAGGCAAGGAGCAGGGGAGATGCCACACTTCCCTGGCAGGAGAGATCCCCTTTTCCTTGGCCTCAAATGACTCGGTGTAGTTCGAGGGGGAAGGCCTGTCCCTTGCACCGCGGGCAGGCGGGACTTTATAATGCCTCCAGTGCCAGGATCTTGGCTGCACAATTCATGGTGATGGGGAAATGCTCTTGGGCTTTCCCAAGCAAGCTTGCTCCTTTGGTCTTCTGGCTCAGGGCAAGCAAAACCAGGGGGCATCTGAACCCCAAGGCCTCTGGGCTTCGAGTACGCGTGCAGGAAGCTTGCAATGGATGTGGGACTACCTGATGCCCCAGGCTGTGGAGTACTGGAGGCACCGTCAAGACACTCGAGGCACCTACATTTTGTTTTATGACTCTGAATAAGAAACGTACATTTAACTCTAATGACGACAGGACTAACGATACAATATCCTTGGACTATTTTTTGCCTAGTTCGTTGTGGTTTTAAAAAACAAACAAACAAACATGCATATATGTGTGCATATGTATATGCATATGTATATATGTGTGTATATGTATATGTATATATGTGTGTATATGTATATGCATATGTATATGTATATGTGTGTATATGCATATGTATATATGTGTGTATATGCATATGTATATGTATATATGTGTGTATATGTATATGCATATGTATATGTATATGTGTATATGTATATGCATATGTATATGTATATGTGTGTATATGCATATGTATATATGTGTGTATATGTATATGTATATGCATATGTATATGTACATATGTGTGTCTATACAACACGCATATATATGTGTATACACCCCCCCAGCACATTCCTATAATTATATTTGTTTTTTGCTTTGATTGTCAACAGAATCATGCATCGTGCCAGCCTCCTACCATATTAGCAAAGCTTCTAGTTTCTCTTTTACTGGAGAAAAAATATGTGTTGTGTTATATGGGACCAAGTGCCACACCTTCTGCACCCCCCTTTCCAAAATCCTAGATCTGCCCATGGGTATCACGAACAGGTCACAGGCTATCGCTGGGGCTGGTCCTGCTTTGAGCAGGAGGTTCACAGGCTATCGCTGGGGCTGGTCCTGCTTTCAGCTGGAGGGGACCTCCGGAGGTCCCTTTCAACCCTCATTTTCTATGGTTCATTTCTATCTGTGGCTATAACGAATAAACCAGCCGCACAACGTCCCAGCTGCCCGCTCAACCAGCTGCGAGGGAATTCATGGCAGGTGAGTCAAGCATTTCCCGGCCAGGAAGCTGCAAGGGCAAGCTCGGAGAGCCGTTTTGCAAGCCTGGAAGGAGCGCCGGAGAAAGCCTGGTAGCCTGTTTTCAAGGTCCAACCCTGCACCACCGGCCAAAGCAGCACTGCACCCTCGCTCCAGCCCTCACAGGCTGCACACCGCGCTGGAGTGAATTGCACCCGCATTTCAAAGGCCAGGACAGGCATTCAGGGGGTGGCTTCTGCTGCACTGATGCACAAACAAACGCCCACTTGACAAGGAGGGACTCTGTGCCAGGCCTTGAGAACAGCACAGCTTTAAGCCCGGCTCGGCCCCGTACAGCCTGGCTCTTCGTTCCTGCTTCGCAGCACTGCTCGGGCAGTGCGTGGCATCGGACACGCTCGCGGGCACGCGCAGAGAGGAGGCTCGCGTCTGCCCAAGACCCCCGTGGCTGGACGCTCTCGTTAACCGACCGTTTATACAGGATCTCCCATAAAACGAGAGAGTTCTCGAGAGCTGCCTGGCGGATGATATAGAAACCTCTCCTAATAAATACCAGTGCAGGCCGACCTTGCTTCGGCATGCCGAACGGAGTACATCAGTGTTATTTTAAGCCCTCTAGCGAGAGCGGTTTGGATTGGATATATTTTCAGCTGCAACGACCCTGGCGAGATGAAGACCGGTGCTGTACGTCTGGGTCAGCCCCGGCACAGCGAGCCCCTGGGGGAGAGGGCAGAGCCCTGCGATCGCATTGCTCGTTTTTCCAGGGAAGGGTTTTATTTCTGGTGGAAGGCTGCACCGGAGGCAAGATCCCCGGCTCCACGGAGACACCGAGCATGCAGGCTTGCAGGAAGACGAGGGTCTTTGGGTAAATGTGAAGTTTTTTATGAGACCAACTAAATAGTTGGGAAAATTGTCCTTTGCAAGCTTTCGGGTGCAAACACCCTTCTTCTGGGCTTGCAGATACCCCGATCCTTTCCCTCACCTGCCCCACCACGGGCCACAGCAGCTCCCTCTTTCTCCCCACGAGCCTGGAGACGCAGAGCATGTTGCACAGCACGAGGGGAGCTCGACTCCTTCCTGGCCCCAAAAAGCATCTCTGTGCCCAGCCCAGACTTGGTTTGTGGGCTGGGCTGCAGAGAAGGCTTGGCTTTCTGTTTCTCTGCCGCTTGGGCCCTAAATAGACCCACGGTAAAACGGGATGCATTGCATTTGAGCAGGGGGAGACAGATGCTTAACTCTTGGCTGAGACATCCGACTCTGAGCAGGAGCCGCCTTGTTATAAGCTTGCTTGCGTTTAATCTTTCGGCCCAGCCTGGAGCGCTGTCAGGCCCAGGGGAAAAAGCCTCGATTTGAGGCGAGGTTGATGTTTAATACTTGGAGAAGCGGGAGGATTTTGCTTCTCAGCAAACTGCCAGTTCGGGGGCTGACACCCGTGAATACTGCAGGTGCTAAAACGTTGTGAGAGCGGACGGCGTGAGCTGACAGACAGCTAATGCTTTCTGAAAGGCTGAAGGCATTTAAGCCAGGTCTTTGGGAGGGCATGCCCCCCTGGATTTCCTTCAGAGGCAGCCGGTTTTAAGGGAGCTTTTAACAAAGTCACTAGGTGTGTCTACACGTGCATTTACGCCAGCTTCAATTTACTGTGCGGTTACTGTGCAGTAAGCGGTTTTTCCACTGGCGTCTACACGTGCAGGCCTTAATGCTGTGTATGGACTCACTTAGGACTAAAGTTAGTCCCAAATCAGTCCACACACACAGCGTTACTGCACAGTAAGGCATCTACACATACGTTACTGTGCTCTAACTAATCAGGTGTATATTTGATATCTGCATGATGCAGGTATCAAATTTACACGCAAGTCGGCGTAAGTCACCATATTTACTGCGCGGTATGGGCGCGCACGTGTAGACACGTGCCTGTACGGCACAGGGATTTCAGTTACTGTGCACTAAATGCGCACGTGTAGATGCGCCCACCGGGTAGCAAAGAGAGCCGGGAGACAGGGTTAGGAAACCAGGGAGGGTTTTGATGTCGTTTCAGGAGCACGCCAGCTGGAATTGGGCTGCTTTCATCTCTCTAAAGAGGTTTCACTTTCTTCACGATGAGGGGTGCACCTTCAGCAAGGAGCAGCTCGACAGGCCGGATGTTTTTAAATCATCCCAGTGGCTGCGTTCACCGTACAAAACCGATTATCCAATGGTTTGTCAAACATGTCACCCAAGCAGACAAGACTCTTCCAGCCAGATTGGCTTTCCTGGCGCTCCTTCGGCTATAACAATAACTCACGGCTCCTGCTAAAATTAATTATCTCCTCCCTCTGTAATGAGCACCTCCATATATTATGCACGCTCTTTCCCAGTCCTC
>NW_005842572.1:404276-413317 GCF_000455745.1 Alligator sinensis | reverse complement strand
TTCCCTGTCATCAACAGCCTTAGAGGAAGAGAAAGATGTTTGAATTAACAAAATATTACTGTGATCTTCTCCCTGACAGCACGGAAGCAATAATATTTAGTGAGTAACTGAGTTCCCTTTAATAATTTAGAAGCCTGTAAAAACCCTTGATCATGCAGCTGACTCTGAAAACAAAATATTCAAGCTTTGTGCATCCTAAACTAGATAAAAATGTGAGCAAACACAATAAAGGGTGTGGGGGGGGGGAGGCGGGGGCGAGGTTAAATTATATATATTTAAAGAGCAACTGAAGAACCCAGCCTGCGCGCTGTAAGAGACTGCCAAAGAGCCTGTTCTTTAAAGCGCTCGCGGTTAAAAGTTTCACAATATTCCTCTGTTTCATCTTTCAGAGCAGAGAGGAAAGATCACAGCAAGCCACCCTAGAGCTTTCCAAAGGAGCATGGAGAATATGCAAAGTTGAAAGGGAAGGCGGCATGATCGTGGATGTAGATACAAAAGTGACAGGCACCAAAGGCACGATGGGTTTCGGACCTGATTCAAAGCCTACTGCAATCAAACGGGAACCTTACCATTGACCTACTTGGGCTTTGGCTCCGTCTCGCTTGGCTTCTGCTTGCTTTTCTGGCCAACAGGTATGACCCAGAAAAGCAGAGGTCTTGCAAAGGCAGGTCCTGCCTTTGCACACTGTTGAGGCAGGTCCTGCCTTTGCATCCACAGTGTCACACTGGCAGGACTAGGTTAGAGACCCCAAAGGGACACTATTTCAGCACATGTCCAACTGCATCTCCAGTTGCTTTAGAAAGGCACGCTTGTGTCTGAGCCTGGAGAGAGTGGGATGTGCGGTCCTCCCGGTAGCATCACTTCCTGGGAGCCCACAACAGCATCACCTCCCGAGAGCCCACAACAGCATCACCTCCCGGGAGCCCACAACAGGCTACATCAGGGCTCGGAAATGCCCGAGTGACCCCTCCAGGGCTGCTCTGATCCGCCGGCAATACGAACAGCGCTGTTCTGCCCGATGGATTTGGCCGGCCGATTTGCACTTTCTCCATCCTACCAGATGAAACTCAATCAGAGCGGGATTTGTGAGACTGCCAAGAAGCGCTCCACTCCAGAACAAACAAACAGCAAAATATTAGCCCGTAAATAATGCATCAGAGTAACATTACACATTTATGTATCTCTCGGCGCGCAGCTCTCACACGACGGCGCTGTATGGGAACAGCCTTCTCGAGCCTGACCTACAGCAGGATGGCCAGGGAAGTGCTGGGGCATGGCCTGGAAGGGTGAATTTGGGGGCTGGTATCTATAATCCACACTCCTAGGGGATGGTGCTCTCCCCCCAAGTGACTCCATTGCACATAGAGATTTGGGAGCCTGCGATAGCCTTCGGATTTCTAGCTCGCAGACCAAACATCCCAGGCTGGATCCACTGTCCTCAAGCTGACGGGGGGATATAGTGTCATGTTTACTTCTTTCAGCCTCAAAATCCCAGAGGAGATCAGGGCTCCATTGTGCCTTCGATCCAGCAGATAGTAAGAAACAGCTCTTGCCCCGACAGGGATGCTGAATATCAATGGCAGAGGGGCAGCCGTGCTTCACACCCCCCACCACCTTCTGTAGCCGACCGCACTCAAGGGAGTATGTGTCTGGCATCACATCCAGCTGACCTCTGACCCCACAGCCCAAGTGACCAGGCTGGGTGAACTAAGGGTGGCTTTTGGCACGAGTCAGGAGAAGGGCTTTGAACTCGTAGCATCATAGACAATGAGGGTGGGAAAGGACCTCGGGAGGTCACATCTAGTGCAACCCCCTGCTCCAAGCAGCCCCAACTGCATCATCCCAGACATGGCTTTGTCCACCCGGGTCTTCAACACCTCCAAGGATGGAGACTGCACCACCTCTCTGGGTGACCTCTTCCAGTGTTTTACTACCCTCCTTATGAGCAAGTTTTTCCTAATATCCAACCTCAACATCTCTTGCTGCAGCTTGAGCCCATTGCTCCTTGTCCTGTATCTGCCCCCACTGAGACCAGCCCAGCTCCATCCTCTTTGCACCCCTGCTGCAGGGAGGTGAAGGCATGCCCTCTGGCTCCATAGCAGGGTGCTTTACTTGCTCTATTACTGCACCCCAGCAAGCGCAGTGATGTGCCCAAGGTCACGAAAGAAACTGTGGCAGAGCCAGAGGGAGACTCCAGGCCGCATGAGTCTGGCATCAGTGCTATAACCACTGGTCTCCATCTCCCTCCCTCATGCCAGGAGAGTGGTAAGAAGCCCACTATCCAGACAGGGTGTGCATGTACCATTTACTGGGGCAGGTTTGACTACAAATCCCAAGCACTTGCAGGAGGACCAGACAGCCCGTTCACTAGGGCAGGGCAGCGGGCAGGCCGGTAGAGGGACGGAGAAAGGAGGTCTCCCTTTGATTAAAGCACTAACAGGCCACTGCAGTGAGGAAGAAGAAGAGATCTCAGACACAACATCTCTCACTATCCGCCCTGATAATCCCCGAGTGAGAAGTTAATATAACAGCTCACCAAACAACACATTTATTTTTAAGGCCTTTTCCTTTTTTTTCCCCCTAGCCTCAGTTTCTCACCAGACGCCTGAGCCATGGAGGTGAAGAGCTGGGCATGGTGCATTTTTGAGCATCTCTGTTAAAAACCATGGAAATCCTTCCACTCCTTGCCTAGGTTTGGTACGCCACGCGGGCCGGCGAGAGCAGAAGGAACCCGGGGCTTTCTGGAAGAAAGTTTGGATGATAAAAAAAAACCCCAAAACACAAAACCCTCAGCTTCTCTGACAGGGACAGAACTATTAAACGAACACTTAGACCCCTTAACATCTAGACACATCAAAGAAGAAAACCAGATGAAAACAGATTCATTTGCCTTGGAGAAATCTCAGCTCTTTGATATGCAGCTTTCTCTGAATGCATGTTCGCTGCGGATTGAAATGCCTTCGGGCTGGAAAACTGTTTTGTCTAAAACCCGTGCTGGCAAGGGGCACTCTGCAGAACGCTCTCGCAAGAAAAGGGGGGACTTTCAGACACTTACAATTGCCGGCTTTCCATCTCATTGTCATGCAGCGGAAGAAAAAAAAGAAGAAGAAGAAGAAAAAAACCCCCAATCCATGCTAATGGAAACTAGATCCTTTTTTTAGATAAACACATGATATCAATGGCAAAGAGCTGAACAAAGCTACATCAATGCTCAGAGTATCAAAGCACTCAAAATCGGAGCCTCTGACAAGCTAACAGAGACAGACGCTGCCTGCGATCCCTTTGACACGCTGGAAGGATACCGAGGCAAGAAACCCACTCCCATAGCTTCGGGGCTTTTGCCGTAAGCAAATACCGGGGCGGGCGGGTGACAGTCATCAAGGAGTCTTCTTGCAACACGGCAGGACTCTGCACCGCGACAAGGTCTGCGCGGCGCCGATTCGGTCTTTACGATCGCACAGAAGAAAAGCCCGGTGAAAATGCCTTGGAGGAGGGGAACATCTATAAATACAACGCCAGAATAAAAATATGAGTGTCGCGAAGTAGTGACACCGTGCTCCTGGCATCAAAGGCAGGTCCGGTGCCTGCAGAAGCTTTCAGGTTCAACGGCAGCTGAGGTTTACTGTGGATGCGCCAACTTCAAAGTCTTGTCGTTTTAAATAACCCTGAAACAGGGACGGGGGTGGCAGGGTCCCAGCCTCCACTACAGAAACACAGGCCCAGTGTGGACTTAAAAAGTGCATTAAAAGAACTAATCTTAAACTAAACTTTAACTTAAAAAGTGCATTTATAAAAAAAAAAAAAAACCAAACAATCTGATGACGAGGACGATCTAATGAGAAATGGCATGGCAAGGGGACAGGAGGTGCCTCCGTAGCACGCTCCATAAAGCAAGACATTTATTTATCAGTGGCATGCCCTGAATATTTGTGAGCTCTAGGCTAGCACCCACCAGACAGCCAGCCTTGCCAAAACCCCCGGGGCTTTTGCAGTTTTGAATGGGGTTTTTGATGTCTCTGTGAACACATGACGAGTCCACACACTTCATCCCCCTGCACAACCCGACCCGAAACATAATGCTTATTTAGTCCTCTGATTTTAAAACCCACCTCTGTTTATTCCCCACCATAAAGTATGTGGTTGCATGGAGCAGTGACACACTTAAACATCTGGGACTCATCCCAGCTCTTTTGTTGACCAGTGAGTCAACAGAAGGTGTGATGAAAGCCAGATGTTGGAGTACGCCAGTACATCGTAAGTGGAGTGGATTACAATAAGGGGACAAATAAAGAGGAAGGCCTGGGAGAATATGGGGAGCCCCTGGAGGCCTTTAAAGCTGATTTAAAAAACCCATTTCCCTCGATTCAGAGGAATTTTATAGAGTAGAACTAGTGTAAAGCAGGACGGTTTTTGCAAGTCCAGGCGACGTGGAGCCTGGACTGCAGGCAGGAAGAAAAGCCCCTTGTTTCCTGGCATGGGTGGTGTTTGCCAAGACCCAAACCTAGCTGGAACAGATCCCCTCATCGTAATTACAGGTGGCTTTTGCCTTCCACAGAAGGGGCTTTCTGCCGGCTCCGTATGATGCTGCATTATAAGCGGTAAATAAGCTGCGCAGCTGCCGACAGCCCCGGAGATCAGATGGGAGTGAGCTGCAGGCTGGTGGGGTCGATCTGTTGGCCGAATACATTCGGGTGAATCCTTTCCGCAAACCTCCACGAGCCCCCGCGCTGGGAAACGTATCCTGCCTGACCTAACTAACAGCAAAGTAGTGTTCGTTGCCACTTTTCGAGTCGCCGCTCTGCTCTTACAACCCCCCGGCAGCGCTGCAAGGAGTACTGGGCGCAGGGCCACGAAGGCAAAGCTCGTCCCTTGGAGTGGGATTGGCAAAAGCATGCAGGGATAACCTGGCTCTGCCCACCTTGAAGTCATGCAGAGCGGAGGTGAAGACGGCAGGACGCACCGTCCCAGCCGTAACGCCCTGCTAGAGCTTCAGGTCCTGCTATTTGGGATCTCGGGGATAAGCCAGCTTCTGAATATTGTTCCCCCACCATGCTTTCAATTCTGCCCCAATATAGGTAACAAACTCCCCTCGTGGGGCATGCAGGCTGCTGGCAGCCTTGATGGCAAGGGATTTTCTCCACGAGGCATGATCACAAGGCATTGTAGTTGGTTGCTGTGATTGAAAGGACTGGAAACTTGGTGCTTTCATACCATCATAGACAACGAGGGTTGGGAGAGACCTCAGGAGGTCACATCTAGCCCAACCCCCTGCTCCAAGCACCCCCAACTACATCATCCCAGACAAGGCTTTGCTGAGCTGGGTCTTCAAAAGGATGGGGACTCCACCACCTCTCTGGGGGGCCTGTTCCCATGCTTTACTACCCTCCTAGTGAGAAAGTTTGTCTTAATATCCAACCTCAACTTCCCTTGCTGCAGCTTGAGCCCATCGCTCCTTGTCCTGCCGTCTGCCCCTATTGAGACTAGTGCATCTCCTCTGTGTATTGTAGCACCTGCATCCCAGCCAAATCTGCACAGGGAAGCTAAGAGACAGTCCCCATTAGCGGTTAACAAGACCAAGCCTTGACTCTGTCCGTGGACCAGGCACCACCTGTGCCCTTCGCAAAACCCAAGTGGCACCACGTTCACTGGGACAAAGCCGCGGAGGGTCCCATCGGAGAGAAACCCTCCCCACTCGGGGCACGACTGGACACGGACATAGCTATAAGGGTGGGTGGAGTCTGCGCTGCCTCTTTGCTTGCTGAGATCAAAGCCCTCGCCTAGATTTAAGTGCATCCTTAACTGCCCTTAAACAGCCTAAAGACAGGAAGAAACCTTGGTGAGAGAGTCCCCAGCAAGTAGTTTATAAAAGCCCCTCTGGCCATATTTAACAGCAAGTCCTGGCAGATTAAGGCCCTGACACACCTCAGTGCCATCATACATAACATACACAACACGCACACTGAAATAAAATCCCTCTTGCAGTATATCCCTAAAAGAGTCGGGGATGCACCAGTCTTGGAAGGGTCAGTTACGGGCACCGAGGCTGTCTTCACAGCAGCATCTGTAATACCTGCCCATAATATTTTTTTAGTGGCAAAGTTGACATTTTCCCACTTTATTTACACAGGGCTTTAGAGGGTTAGGACATTTCAAGAGCTTAATTGAGGTCTCTCGCAGCCTGGCATTCAAGGATCTTGCAAAACACCTTATTGGCAGCAGGGAACCACAGGATGTAGGGATAGAGCTTGCTGCTGCTGCTCCAGCGGTACTTGGAGGGGTGGCGCGGAGAGGACAGGGCTGGTCCCCCGGGCGCACAGCTACATAAGGCCCCCGCAACAGCCATCCCTTTTCTCTGGGGTGAACAGGGATACTTGGATCCCTGTTCCCAGCCTATGGAGCAGAGCACCCCAGTCCTGGCCATGCCAGAGGGGGACCAGCCTATGGTGACGGGAGCATCCTGTCCTGGCTCTCCTCTGGGGCTAGTAGTACTCATGCTGCCTCCCCAGCGCGCACCCAGCTGCTTTGTGCTAGCGGGGATTCCCACAAATGATGGCAGCGATAGCAAGGGAACGACCAGGGCAGGATCTCAGGGGCTTCCCCCAAAGCCACTCAGGTCAGAGGGGACCCAAGAAGGCACTGAGCTATCTCTGCAAGGGCTGGGGGGGGGGGGGGGGGGTGTCTGCACTAGGTCCCAGCCCCCATGCAAGGCTCCTGGCTTTCAGAAGCCATTCCTACAGACCTGCAGACCAAACCGATAGACCGCCATCTCTGCAAGGGAGAGAGAGACACCTCTTCATTGACCTCTTGCATCCGATGGGCTTTGTGGGGAGTCAGCCATGCCGCCCCTTGCATCTCCTTCCCACATTGCATCTCCCCATCCCCAACAGCCCACGACAGACGACGGCAAAAGGCCAAGGCTGCGGAAGCCACATCATTTCCCCCTGACCCCTGCTCCCTCAACACCCAGTCCTCGACTCCTCCGTTTCCCGAACATACGGGGCCCCAGCTTCAGACACAGGTGGGACTGCATTTGCAGCCTGAAACCCGCTGTTTCCTGTGTTGCCTCCAAGAGATAATTTCAAATGGAATTGAACATTACCAGGGGCTGATGTTTTCCTGTTGCTACACGAGCACCGAGGCGAAATCAAAACATTTATTGGAAGTAGACGCCGCGGCAGAGGCGAGATGCTCTTGTAAAAAGCGGGAGACATTTGTTCAGTGACAAGCTCCTGTTCCAAGGCCTTTATTCCTACCCTACCGAACGATGATGACAATGAAAACAGAGCATCGCGTTCAAATGCAGCAGGATTTTCTTTGGGCTTGGGTTGTTTTTCCACCCCCCGCCCCCTTCCCCTTCCCTGTGCTGAACGGTTGCTCAATGCTCTGTAATTGAAAAATTGTGTTCTAATTAGCTTAGGCATTGGAGGATTGATTTTTTTTGTCTCCGTGCTTCCACCAATCGGACACTAACTTATTCATATAAACAGCCACTCATTAAAGTTTATTGCTGGGTTAAGGAGTAGTAGTTCAGGAAAACAAGGAAGCCTTCTTCTTCGGTGCATCTCTCCAAGGTGCCGGATACCCCTGGACACTGGCTATTCACCTTCACCCTTCCTTAAATGCAAGAGGAGTTCAAAGGGCTTGCAGAATAAGGAGCAAATATGGGATCTCTGCACTAAGGTTGTATTATAGTTAACATGCTGGGCAGGGGATTTGGGGCTGATTCCTAGCTCTGCCACAGACTTTTGGTCACTTTTTGGCTAAGCCACTTGTTCTCTCAGTCTCCCATCAGTGAAATGAGGGGAGAAAGGCTTCCCTATCTTGCAAAAGAGAAATGGCTTGGAAAAAGCAAAGCATGGAGACATTACCATGATAGCATCAGGCATTGCTCCCCACAACTTGGGGATCTGGTACAGTAAAGGTGATTTACTATTTACTTCTGGTACAGAAGTTCGATAGACTGGTCTAGCCTAAACCAATTCAATTTGATACACCATTAATCCAGGCCTCTCTCAGTCCAGGATCTGTCATCTTTAAACTAGTCTAAGTGCCCTGAGCTGTTCTGTTATGGGTGTAGGCCAGTTCTGGGTCACTTATACCTATTTATGTATAATGTCTGGACCTCCAGAGCTGGTCAGCCCAGAGTTGCTTTCCCCATCAATAAGCCCTGGAAATTGCCTTTAAGAAAACACAGAGCTAATCCTGAATTTCCCCATATTCCCCATATATAATAAATCCTCCAGTTCAGGCAGAAGCCAGCTTCCCCGCTCTGAAGGCAATCCAGGGTTTTTTCTCACGCCAGCAGCGAAGACAAACTATTCTGTGATGGGTTCAGTAATGGAAGACAGAACTTTATGATTTGAACGGAAAGGTCAGGAGTCGGTTAGTAAATTAAATCCAAAATAGTGCTCCAGGGGGCATCATAAAATTTGGTTTCATTTTTGCCAATGCTCAGACAGGTCATGGGAGGATTTCCATAGGGAATATCAATGAAGAAAACTAGTGTATTAAACAATGAGAGGGGTTTTCCCCCACCTCTCTTTAAAAACAAAGTTCCTCTGACTCAGATTTTTGCTGCATTTCATACATCCACAGACTACACCCAATGATTCCACTTCCCTTTCTTACGGCAAACGTTTTGCCCATGAAAAGCTCCTATAATTATAAACCATCTGCCCCATTAGCAGTACACGATGTATTTAGACAACTGTAATGGTTACAGTTTGGCGAGAGGCGGTTCTTCAAGCATGGTTGCGGGTGGCAGCGCGGCAGGTACTCCATCCAGACATCCACAGACTACACCCAATGATTCCACTTCCCTTTCTTACGGCAAACGTTTTGCCCATGAAAAGCTCCTATAATTATAAACCATCTGCCCCATTAGCAGTACACGATGTATTTAGACAACTGTAATGGTTACAGTTTGGCGAGAGGCGGTTCTTCAAGCATGGTTGCGGGTGGCAGCGCGGCAGGTACTCCATCCAGATCATAGTTTCATAGTTGGTCGGGTCGGAAGGGACCTGAGCAGATCATCAAGTCCG
>NW_005842572.1:384208-403785 GCF_000455745.1 Alligator sinensis | reverse complement strand
GTTCCCCAGCCTGTAGGTCTGCTGCTGGTTCTTCCTCCCCAGGTGCAGCACCTTGCACTTGTCAGTGTTGAAACCCATCCTGTTCTCATCCGCCCACCTCAGTAACCTATGCAGATCTAGTTGTATCCTGTCCCTCCCTTCTAGCGTGCCCACCTCGCCCCAGATCTTGGTGTCATCAGTGAATTTGAACAGGGTGCTTTTCACCCCCTCGTCCAAGTCGCTGATGAAGATGTTGAACAGTGCGGGCCCGAGGACCAAGCCCTGGGGGACCCCACTGCCCACAGCCCTCCAGGTCGAATAAGACCCATCCACCACCACCCTCTGAGTACGACCCTCCAGCCAATTTGCGACCCATCTGACTGCGTAGGCGTTGACACCACAGTCCCCTAATTTTTTTATGAGACTGGGGTGAGACAGTGTTGAAGGCCTTCCTAAACTCCAGGAAGACTATGTCCACCACAACACCTGCGTCTAAGGATGTTGTGACCTGGTCATAGAAGGTCACCAGGTTGGTCTGACAGGACCTGCTTTGAATGAACCCGTGTTGGTTGCCCCTAAGCATACACTCCTCTGCTGGTCCCTTGCAGATGTGCTCCTGGATAATTTTCTCAAAGAGCTTCCCCAGGACCAAGGTAAGACTAACAGGTCTGTAGTTTCCTGGGTCCTCCTTCCTCCCTTTTTTGAAAATGGGAACCACATTGGCCCTTTTCCAGTTCTCTGGCACCACACCAGAGCACCACGAGTGCTCGTAAAGCCGTGCCAGGGGTCCCGCCATGACCTCTGCCAATTCCCTCAGCACCCTGGGGTGGAGATCATCAGGACCAGCTGATTTGAACATGTCCAGCCCCACCAGAAGTTCCCTGACTAGATCCTCTCTGACCCTGGGCCAGGCTGCGCCTCCCCTGGTCAACAAACCACATCAGTGCTCAAGTCTCAGCAGGATCAGGACTGACTTGTTTCCGATCACCAATTCCCAAATAACCTCTCTTTGCTTTTCGAAACAGAAAGTGAAACCCAAAAGTCTTGCATTCAAGTCTGTCAGCAGTCACTGCTCTTATAAACACCCTGGTAGAAAATAGTTTGTCAATAGTGTCCTGGCCCAGTAGCCTAACTGGGAGGAGGAGTGGGGCACCAGCTCCAGGCACGGATGCTGATGGGGCTCCACCACCCCGCACTCAGGGGTCTTTACCATAGCAAGGCAGCCCTGCACTGCCTGGCTATAGGAGCTAGGCAGCCCGCTCCCACCTCAGCAGTGAATCTGGGCAATTGGGCACTGAATGAGCTCTGTCCTAGCCTGGGCTGATTCCAAAAAAAGTCTATCAATGAGTAATTACAAAAGCAAGAGACTGCATTGCTGGTATTCTGCCTTTCGAACCCTTGGCCTGTTCAGCCTTGCAGCGGTGCCATCCCTACAGAGCTTTGGGCCTGTGATTTCTGTCCCCTCCTTCCCATGCCTCATCTGATGTCTGCCCTGGGTTCAGCATCATCTTTACTGAAAACAGAGGCAGAGCATTCACTTCCATCGGGCCTATGACTAGATGATCCTCATTCGCGTGCATCCTGGCTGGGGAGCAGCCCTCCTCTTCTTCCCCTTGGTCTCTCGTTATTTATGTAGCTTTGGCTGCTTGTTTTCATGCCCTTGGAAAGGTCTCACTCAACCTGAAGCCTGGCAAGTCTCGTTTTACCCTGGCCCTTCTCGATCTCCAACACACGGCTTGCTTCGCTGAGCGCTCTTTCCTCCGCCTTCCAAGTAGGTGGTCTTTTTATTCCTAAAAGCATATCGGAGGGCTGTTCCTTCTGCTAGGTGTGAGGCCTCTTTTCGAGAAGGATCAACCATGGGAGACCTGGCATCTCCCGAGGGAACAATCGAGTTTGCCCTCTTGAAATGCAGAAGCACAGCTCCAGACCACCGGCTTTTCTTATTCTTCCATTTCATTTCATTCCAATCAACTCATGACTGCTCCATCCACCGTGATTTACCCTAACCAGCCTTTTACTTACCAAAACTGCATTTAAAATAGCATCATCTCTCATGTTGGGGCAATGACTATTCAGTGGAGACATTTGTCACCTCTCACACCCAGGAATATCTGGGCCCTCCCATGATTAGCAGTAGCAGTTGTTCTGCAGCCTATATCTAGGACGTTAAGTCTTCCATAATGACACAGCTCCTGGGATTACTTACCCCTCTAACAATATCACCGAGGTCTCCATCTAGATTAAACGTGGGCAAAATGCAGCCCATGGGCTGGATCCGGCCTTCCAAGGGATTTATCTGGCTCACAGCAGGTCCCTTGGCCCTGCCCAACCCAGGCACGGGGGGCTGCCCAAGCACCCCAACCCGTCTGCCCTGCACCCACTACTGGGGGCACTGGATGAAGTAGGAAGGCAGGGTCTCCATTGAGACAGGCTCAGGACTGAAACAAGTATTTGAACCACCCCAGGCCTCCAGATTTCCTGGAAGATTGTCTGTAACAGATGCAACTTGCCCTGCTAGCAGCTAGAAATAAAGCAGAGCCGTCGCATTTGGGTGAGCCATTGTGGGCTGGGGGGTGCTGACCTGGCCTGCAACTGCTCACTGAAACTCCCTAAGTGGTTCTCCAGCCCAAATAACTGCTCACCCCTGATCTAGATCCAAATGAACTTGGGGATCTGGTACAGAAGTTCGATAGAATGGTGTAATCTAAACCAGCTCAATCTGATACCTCATCCATCCAGGCCTTTCTCAGTCCATTTTTAAACTAGTTTAAGTACCCTGAACTTTTCTGTTATGGGTGTAGACCAGTTTTCGGTCACTTAGACCAGTTTCTGTGTAATGTCTGTACATGGCCTGGGAGTCTATAGCAGAGCCAGCATCCAGACTCAGCACAAGCCAGACAAAACAGTTAGCGTTTACCTCCGAAGGGATCGTGACCCCAAATAGATTCTGGCATGCCTACCCACACAAGATCTGGAGTCCCCTGCTTGGGGAAGGAACATCCCATAGCAAAAAATGTCCCTTTGATAGGTGCAATGCTGCCTGTCGTCCATGACAAAATGTCCCACCGCTGCACCTGCATCATCCGTGGTCACGGTGCCCCTTGTAACCACAATGCCATCCCACAACCAGCCTAGCACTGTCTGTCCCCCGCACCTGTGAAGCCACAGCTGGGTCTTCCAGCTTCTACCCCAGCTATACCCAGAAGCACTTCAGCTGCCAGGGCTCATTCAGCTCTGGCATGACACTATAGAGCCTAATCAATGGTAACGAGTGCCTCACACATCATCCTTGCCATGCAAGATCTACCTACAAGACACTCCCACCTCTTCAGTTCCCCTAGTATGTGCCCAGCCCCAAAACCGAGGATGGTCACATAGCAAATTCTCACTCGGGGTTTATCCGGCCACGCAATAAGGATAATAATATGTCATTGGCATCACATCCAAGGCTGAAAAGAATTTAAACCAAAAAAATCTCAACGTGGGAGGGCAAAGAGCAAGCCTGCAAGGAAAATCTGGTCATGCCTTGGTCCGGTCTCTGCGGCCAGCTTCCCAGTAGATGGAAGCAGAGAGCTCCTTCCCTTCAGAGCCTCTGACGGCAGGGCTACCTCTCCACTTAACAGCTCCACGGAAAGTTCAGTCGTGGTTCAAAGGATAAGTGTTTACTGTGGCTTGCAAAAGGGAATTGTGAAAGGCTAATTAGGGGGGACTAACTCTTGCTAAAGGACTCACTTTCAGCACAGACTTAGCTACCAACACCTCTTTAATACTCGCACATACACACGCACTGCTGCGGAAACACAGTGTAATTAGTTGGCTGTCTCTCCAGCTTGTAGCTGTGCTGGATCTGGACGACGCTCGTTGCCTGGGGTCTTCCAAGACCAGTGGACGATGCAGAAGAAGAAGGAGGTTGTAGCCCGTCCAGCTGCAAGCTCCCTTATCAATTCAAATTGAACCTCTGCATCCCGCTGGAAAGGACGTTGCAGCTCACAGCTCGTTGCAGGATCAGTGCCTTGCCCGCTGTGTGCGTGCAGTGAGCCAAGGCAGCCAGCTCGTCCTACAGTACTGTCTGCATTGCTTGTGCCAGGAGGTAAGGTCACATTTTTGCAGGGCCACCCGTGACCCTGCAGGCAGCTCACCAGGATATGCACACGCTCCCCAGGACCAGCCAAGAGATTGCTCCTTACCACTTCAAGGGCAACAGTTAACTGGCATGGTAAGGCCCCACAATGAAGAGGCAAGGCTCACATTTCCCCACCTGAAGACGTTCAAGGCTATGTATGCAGACATGCAAACACACAGCTTTTCCCTCTCCCACCCACGGCAGGCAGGATGGCTGCTGCCAGCCAGAATATGGGACCACATCTGAGCTGCTCTTGTATGGGAGGCTGTTTGGAGCCCAACTGCCCATAAAAGAAAGGTCCCCGTGGTGACACGTACTAAAAGACAAGCACACGCCTGTTCCCAGGTAATGGTTTCATGCCGAGAGTATGCAGCTACATTGCATGCCCTTGATTAATATTCATTTCTTCCCTTCTCTAGTGTCAGATATAATTTGATTGTATGGTACTGTGGATGCAGGGACTTGTTGGGCAGGAAATGGTCAATTAGCTCAATAAACCTGCTGTCCCTTTTAAGTTTCTCCACCTCGTTCCCCTGCTTTGTCACCGGGTCCCTGCATAAAAATGTTTAGCTCTCTTGTAAGGTCCTTTATACCATTTGCTACCACTAGAGATGGAGTTGTAGTACACTCAACAGTGTAATTAGGCTCAGATGCATCAACAAGCTACTCCAAGTTTTGTTTTACTTCTTAATTATTCAGCAGGGTATTGCTCTAGTTGTAACCCCAATTAATTTGGTTTTCATGACCCATATCAGTTTTGCTGAGCAGCATGTATCATTAACACTCTGCTCCGATCGTGTTAGCTCTTAAGGAATCCTGCCAAACTGAAAGGGATACCAGATCAGGATGACTTGCTTTTTCCATAGCAGCCCGGCCCGCTTTAGAAATGAGCAGAAATTAAATGCAAAATAATCTGCCTGAATGCCACTTTATGGCTGAGATTTTAAACGCACGAAAGTCGAGAAATGTAAACGGCTTGTCGGAGAGCAGCAACCTCACCCGGTCCCCTTCATACACCAGTAGTTCACGTAGCTACGTCGCAGTACACGTGCCAGGTAGCAAATTTCCAGTTGCCATGGAAATGGAAATGAAGTTCCTGGTGTTTGTGCGGTTTGCATCCCGAGAGTACATGGGAGGCGACGACACTTTCGACTTAGGCGTACCAGCCTCCGGGATGTCTGAGCATTGCCTCTGCCTGGCCTTGGGCAGACCAAGGCCCTGAATCCAACACGCTGATGGTGTCGGGAGAGTCCCACAATGCAGGGCCTGGGGAGGCAGAGGAAGTCATGTTTTGATTTGGAGGGTAGAAGCAAATTGTATTAATTTAAGGACCAGTTTCAAATGACCAGATCCCAGAATGATCAGGTTCACGTCCTGAAGATGAATGGATTTGTTCATCCTCCCAAGGTGCACAGCGCGAATACTCCGTAGCTGAGGATACGGGATGCAGCTGAGCTTGGAAAGCAAGGTCCTGCTTGCAATGCAATGCAGAGAGGCAGAGCAGGGGCGTACCTCCATGTCCAATGTCATCTCTGCCTTTGCACGTGCAGTTACCGTGTGTGCACTCATATGAGCTCATGGGCAGGCATGCTCAGGACACAATCAAGTATTTGAACCACCCCAGGCCTCCAGATTTCCTGGAAGATTGTCTGTAACAGAAACAATCTGCCCAGCTGGCAGCCAGAAATAAAGCAGCACTGTTGCATTTTTGCAGCTTTGCATTTACTCTGCAGCCCCTGAGCAAGTGAGGAGACCAGAATTGAGCCCTTTCCTTATACACACGCCGTCCCATTGAAGCCAAGAGGTTGCCATATGGGCAGGGGCATCACAAGTAGGGCTGTACAAAGCTTCGGTCCCTGATTCGATTCGGCCTCATTCGGTGGCTGAATCTCCGAATCCAAATTGAATCGGGAGACCCTTTAATTTCTCCAAATCGAATCAGAATCCTCTGAATCAATTTGGAGAGATTCAAGGATTCAGACATAGACACAGCTGTAAATGTTTTTTCTACATAGCTGGAGGTACCAGTGCGGCTCGTGAACGCTGCGATGCTGGGATGCATGCGGCATCCCACAGGAGCCCGGAGAGGACGGGGGGCGGGTCCCCAGCATGCTCAGCAGCAGACCCGGAATTGGCCTGGAAATAGTTCCGGTCTACTTTCGGGTTCGCCGCGGAGCACGCGGGGGGTCCCTCGTGCTCCTGTGGGACGCTCCATGCGCCCTAGCATTGTAGTGTTCACGAGCCACACTGGTACCTGCTGGTATGTAGAAAAAACATTTACAGCTGTGTCTACGTCCGAATCGCTGATTCTCCGAATCAGCATTGAATCTTCAGATACAGATTCAGATTCAGCCGAATTGAATCAGGGACAGTGATCCGAATCAACTAATCAAATCACTGTTCCTGATTCGGGCCGAATCTGAATCCAAATCGAATACGGTCCATTTTGCACACCCCTAATTACAAGCTCACCTCTGTGAGTACAGCCCCTCTTCCTATGGCCATTACCATACTGGAAGGGGCTGATCTTGGTTTATTCTGAATGCTGCATGAGAGAAAAGATTGCAATGACTTTTCAAACCCAAAACTGCTTTAGCCATTTTTATCTTTACGCAAGCAGTTTTGGGGGTATTCTTTTTCTTCTTTGGAGTTTGTTGTAACAATTTCTGGTAACTATTACATTGGAAATATGGCTTTTTCCAAGACTCTGGGGATACATTAAATGTTTCATTTTCAGTCTCCATTTCTTTGTTTTGATCTCTGTTCGGATTGATTAAAGACACTGACTGCTCAATTTTGATTAAATCCTAAATCATGACTTGCTTACAAAACAACCATGAAAGCTGACATTTATGAAGTTCAGTAAACTACTTGTAAGAACAGGAGTGTGAGATGGAAAAAAGTAATAAAATTCCTCTCCAAACAAACACTGGTTGACAGCAAACAGATGGTTAGAAGCTCTTACTTGTAAACTGGAAAAATTAAGATTTGGCAGGTTCTGTTAAAAAATAGTCACAAAACATCTTAAAGTTTTCCCCTTCATATACTGGTGTTGCTCTGGGCATCCTTTCAATATTTTCATAGGCTACTGCACGGAAAAGGTTTTGAATGCATGAAAGCAGCTGGCATAAAAGGGCTAAGAAATACTAGTTGAGATTTATAGGGAGCAAGGCTGCCAGCAGCCCAAAGATGCAGTATTTAAAAACACAGCTTCTCAACCCACCAATAAATCATTATAACTTAGCAGCGGAGATTCAGTTTCATCTTCAAAGGTGAGAGAAAAGTGGGTAAAAAAAATGGCTTTGGTCGATTTTTTCTGCCTGTGTTGACTTATCCAGTGGTAATGTTAAACTAATATTTTGGGCTACGCATTAGCCCTATAAAATTAAATCCTGATATTCAAATAGGGTCTCGCTTCCACTGACAATTCAGAGCCAAAGCCCTTGCTGCTCCAGGACAAACACTCCCTTCTGTGAGATGCGGAAAGGGTGAAATATTGGCAGGAAGGCCTTCAACCCCTTGGAGCAGGGGAAGCTGATCCTGCGAGACTCACGTGTGCAGCCCGCTTCCCCCGTCACCTTCAGGACCCCTAGTTGATGAGTGTTTCGGCTTTCCGGGACAGCGAAGGTCAGCTGGATGGAGAAACACCCAGCCTCCCGTATTACAGATGCACATTGCTCACCACACACGGCTGCTGGTTTTCATACCTTACTGTGGCTTGAGGGCTCAGGACATAGCAGCAGACCTGGAACGGATGCCAGGAGGGCTTCCAGGAGCAGTAAAAAAGGGAGCGAACATGGATGTTACAAGATCCATAGTGGAGACTGTCCGCCCGCCCTTCAAACAGGGCCAGAGCCCCGAACAGTTCCTGCATGGGGAACTCTGCCCCATTGGCAGGCATCGAGTAACCTTTCCCTGCAGCCAGGTTGCACACACAACTAGGAAAACTGGGCAAAAGCACACCTCCGTGGCTGAGTGTCGATCCCAACATGCCTCCTGTGACATGCCAGCATCTCACTAGGGCACGGAGGGTGCCGCTGAGGCTGTCAACACTGAAAAGCCCATAAAAATGCCGTGCTGCGTGTGTCACTGGGCAGACGCGGCAGCTGAGTTTCCAGGGTTAATAACTGAACCTTTCTGTCTTTTTAAAGTGAGTCAAAGGGGCCTTGTCTACCCTCTGAATTACTGGCCTGCGCATAATCTTTTAGAAGTAAGCATCCAAATGCAGTTTTATTCCCCCCGGGTCTCCAACTGAAACAGCCACCAAAACAATTTTCTAAATTGTTTAGAATTGCTCTGGCAGAGATGAGAACTTGTGCCGTGCACTTCAGTCGGCAGCAAATAGTCAGGAGAGGCCTATTCAGCAGCGAAACCCCTCTAAACGGTTATGCTTCCACATTGAAAGCAAAAATACCCTTGCAACCTAAAAACAATTTTGACTTGAGGATGAGCGAAAGCAACAGGATGAAAGGACAGAGTCATTCGAAAGAGAGCACGGCGTACGCGTCTCCTCCGTAACAAGTCGAGCAGTTTTGGGGAACCTTGCGCACACAGCGATTAGAAACATAAAAGCTAGAGCGGACAGCAAATCAAAGTCTTTGAAGCTTCACATCTACAGCAACCAAACCAAGAGCACTGAGGGATCCAGTCACAATGTGGGTCTCCCCCAAGATTAAAACATGGTTTTAATCTCAGTTGCACTCATGTCATCCAACCGCGTCAAAAGGTTGAAGCAAAGAAGGCAGTAGAAGCATTTCAAGGTAGGTATGAAATATAGTTAGATCCCATTTAAAGCATAGTTTGCCTGTCCAATAGCCCTGCAGTCACTGGGTCCCCACGCAGGGTTGTTAGAGGGCAGATGGGCATTGGAAATTTGGATATTTAAGCAAACGTCCTTAGGCAAATTCCTATGTTGAGCTCTCTAATGGGAATTCCAATATGCCTGAGGTTGAGCAAGGGATTGCCTCCAGAAAGGGGAGGGAAGCACCTCCGTACTTCCACCTCCCTCCTGGGCAAATCAGAGGACAGAGGGACTCAGTAGAGCAAGAAGAAAGAAATGCACTTGATCATTTTTAACCCTCATAATAATGGTCTGATCCATCTCTGGGTCAATTTTTCTTGTAGCTGAACCCAATTCAATTTTCTTTCATATAAATTCCCTGAGAGGGGAATAAAACCCCCACCCCCATCTCATGAGACTTGAAATAGATTGGACAATATACTAAAAATAATTTGCAGTAGCGAACAATCCTATAATAGCCTTGGGGAAATGGAAAGATGAATTAATAGGTTTCTTCCATTTCTAATTTCTGTAATTCTGCAGAAGCCCAAACTGGCTCTCGTGTTTACTTTCTTGAATATGCAAAACTAATTTCACATTAGCTATAGCTGTTTGGAGTGCCTATCTGTCCCAGACTTTCCGAATAAAAATATTAGCCGCCTTATTGTATTACGGCATTGCAAGCGTCTGTGATTTGTCTTTTCTTTATCTTCCTCTTTCACTACTAGAGCTTTTTTCTTCTTTTTTTTCTCTCTCTCTCTGTATCTTCACTGCTTTGAATGAATGCTCACAAACCAAACATTCGCTGCATCCAAGGGACCGTTTCAAGTTGCCAACTTCTCTTCCCATGAAGAATCCTCTCCTCTGTGTGTTCAGCAGAGATAATAAATCAGGTGTGGAGGACTGCAGCAGCAGCCTTGGCCAGCCACAGCAAATGGTTCTTGATGACTCCCCTGACTAGGGGGGAAAAGACTGGAGGATTAATTCTGGGACCGTCTGCTTGCTGCGCAGCACTAGCAGCATCCGAACCTGCAGAGGAGAGGCGCTGATGTTTTTCCTTTTTTTTAAAAAAAAAAAGCAACATTAAGTGCATTAATAACTTTGCCTCCATCCCCACTGGCTCCAGTGCATCAGACGATTCATTCAAGGAGTCTGCAAGGCTTTTCCCAGCAGAGGATTTTGATATGAATGTACGTCTCCCTTGACTTTTGCTCTCCATCTGTTTTGCTGCAGTTTCGATCCCCCAGGATGAGCGCTCTTAGTGTGCTGCTCTTACCCACAGCAGGGGTCCTTCCCAGGGGAACCAGACCAATTGCTGGCCGCTGACTATTGCACCCGGTCTACCATCAACTACAGACAACATCTAAGAACCCAAGAAAGGTCTCGACAATGGAAATGGACCAGATAATCACAGAGAATCAGAGAAAATTAGGGTTGGATACAACCTCAGGAGGTCACATCTAGTCCAATCCCCTGCTCAAAGTAGGACCAACTACATCATCCCAACCAAGGCTTTGTCCACCCGGGTCTTCAAAACCTCCAAGGGTGGAGATTGCACCACCTCTCTGGGTAACCTGCTCCAGTGCTTTATCACCCTCCTAGTGGAAAGATTTTCCTAATATCCAACCTCAACTTTCTTTGCTGCACTTTGAGTGCTCCTTGTCCTGCCATCTGCCCCCACTGAGACCAGCCCAGCTCCATCCTCTTTGCAGCCCCCCTGCAGGGAGGTGAATGCTGCTATTCAATCCCCCTCCGTCTTCTCATTTCCGCACTAAATCAGCCCAGTTCCCTCCGCCTCTCCTCACCAGTCATATGCCCCTCTAAACCATTTTCGTTGCCTGGTACAAGGCACGTTTTGCCATTACCCAGAATCCTTCCGCCAGGTTCACTGCTCTCCATCCAAAACCCTGATAGGTTTTTCAAAGGAGTAGAGCCATCATGACATCTATAAAACAAGAGGAGGGGACCTCCTGTGACCCTAAAGGAAGCAGGGGCTGATGTTTCCAACTTTTAAATGGTTTGATTGGGTAGCTGTGATGATACACTCATTACAAATTTGGCAGCGCCCTCCAAGAACATGTCCACTGGACTGAAATAGAACAGCAGATGCTCAATGCCCTGGAGTTAAATAACCTTCCAGTTGACAAGACCGACTGTGATACGGCAACCCTGACGGCCCTGCGATTTATGTAGAGGGCTACGACAATCTGGAACAAGCCTGAATGAAACAAAAAGCAGGGAGACAGGAACCACGCGCTCCCCTGCGTGTCTGGGGATGTGCGAGGGCAGCGCAGTTTAGTGCAGAGCAAAGGACCGGGAGTCGGGACGCTTGATTTCCCTTTCCAGCCCTGGCACTTCCTTACTCTGGATCCAGGTTGCCCAGGATGGGGAGAACATCACTTTTATCTCATGGTGAGCTCTTCACGTGACAAACACTGTTATAATTAGTACATGATGACCTGCCGCCCCACCTACCCTTGTCCCCATCCTATGCCTCTTTGTCTGGCTTGCGTGTTGAGTTGAGCTCTTTGGAGCAGCACCGGTCTTGACTGGCCCACAGGCACTCCTGTAATAAATATCCCCCGGGCATCACAATACACTTTATAGGCCAGAAAGTGGAAGGGAGCCTGCATTATGGGCATGCATCCTTCACCTGCCTATGGATGCTATAGGGCTTTCCAAACTGCCCTCATTCTGCCGTCCTTCCAAAGTCAAAGGTCTGCCCAAGGCCAATGGCTCATTGGGTCGGCATGGCGAAGGCGCACCACTTTCAATCAACAACGGCACATAAAGGAGCGATGCGGATGCATTGCACGCAGCTGCCTAATGACCAGCTGCTCACTTCAGCAGGGTTGCCTAGGGTCAGCTTGCAGTTTGGTCTTGATCACGACCCTCTACATCCATAGTAAGACCCGCATCCTGATTCAGGTGCCATGAGCCAACATTACAGGAGAAATTCGGCAGGATTTTATGGGCATTCAGTCTCTCATGTTGGGAGCTCTCAGGATGTAACCAAACAATAGGTAGGGTCTGTGCAAAGGAATAGGATAGAGAGCACAAATACAAAGAAATGATCTGTACCAGCTGGGAGGTTCACACGCATACAACCTCATGCAAAAAGCATAAGGGCCAAGGAAGCGAAATGTCTCAAATATTCACTCAGCTTTTACTTTTATTATTTAAAGAAAAAGCTTTGATGAAAATATGCTTGGGCACAAGGGAGATGCATGCAAGGTTACTGGATTGTGAGCTGCCCAGACTGCCAGAAGTATACAATACAACGAAACCCCCCAAAATAATCCCAGCACCTCCACCGGACACGACCCCGCAGGGAGGCCACACATTGATGTCGATTCTCAAATCTGTTGTGACTTCATCATAAGGACATTAAGGTTTTGATGCATAAAAATCACACTCCAGTGTGATCTGATTATACCACACAAGAGCCGAAAAATCACAGATGGTTTTGCAAGGATTTTCTAAAGTAGCGATACTCAAAATGCTGTTAACTTGGGAACCATAACAAAACATTCGCCGGCACTTAGAGCGGTAGCATCTGGAAGCAAAGGATAAATAGCTTCTTAGGCACATTGACAAAACTTTTAAGAAAAGAAGGCATGTAAAATTCATAGTTTGAATAAGAAGGAGCATGAGCATGGCTGTGATGGAAAACACCCACATTCTGTCTGCAAAATTACCTCTAAATAGATCTGAAACTGTCTGGAGGCCAGAAGAAGCCAGGTATGGAGATGCCAGCGGGGTGCTCGACAAGCGTGCTAGAAAACACTGTCTCTCTGCAGCCAAAGATAGCGACATGCTGAGAGCCTTCCCGATCTCAAATGGCCTCTCGTTCCCCGGGATTGCTATACCTCGTTCAGCGCCGGTGTGGGGCAGGGGTGATTTGCAACGGCAGCGCTTGCAGAAATGCTGGTTGCACCCTGCAGTGTTTCTATGCCAGGGATGGATGGGTGGGGAAAGGAATTGGGGGTGAGAGAAGATAGCAGGCAGACTTCAAACCTGGTTTGAAGGAGCGTGGCGCTTCTGAAATCTTCCCTGACTTAGATTGTTCTGCCAGACATAATAACACAAGGATGAGGCTTGAAAAGAAACAGCATAAAGGACAAAAAATAAAGGACAGGCTGAAAAGAAGGAGTTCAGGAAGCTGTAATATTGAAGTGGTTTTAAAAGAAACAGTTGAAAAGAAAGCTGCCTGCACTTCAAACCCTGACATAACATTCAGCTTTTCAGCTGCTCCAGCTCAAGGAGGAACCAACGCCAGACTGAGGAGGAACAAAGAGAATTTTTAATAAGAAATCAGCAATGCTGCCCGGCGACAAGGGGCACTCGAGTGATACAGCGTCTAGCTCAGGGAAACACGTCTCCTGGCATCCTGGGGAGCGAGAGCATCTCACTGCAAACTTTCAGTGGGATAAAAAAAAAAAATCTGTTAGAAAACATTAGCATCAAGCTGAACTGCTGCACTGGCACGCAGCCCATTAGACAATTTATCTTACATATAAATAGCATAATTAACCTACGTGGTATATACGTTGCATACCACCAGCCTGGCTTTTCGTTGGAAAACAAATAAATCTTTAAAAGTTTAAACCCTATTTACAGAATCGCTGCCCTATAAATCATTCAGATCGTCAAGGCTACTTTATTAACGCCTTTCTGGCGGCATGCAAGCAATAAGGAAAGGCAGAGGGCTGTGAATAGTTGGGTATTATAAATATTCCCCAACACGCAGAGACTGTCTTTTCAGCAGGTAATGAAACATATGACATACCCCTAATCTGTGACTGAAGGCTATTTCATGCTGGTTTCCTCCCAGTACATATTTCCAGTTGTTTTCAGCTCTCACATTGGAAATGAGATTGGGATATCTTCAGTGTGCACAGAAGGGGAAAAGTGGGCTTGCTTGATTAGGTGCCAAGACTGATGTCATTTAGTTAAAAAAGCGCAGCTTTAATGCACGCTAAAGTAATGCTTCGGCTCACGCTCACTCAAGCTTTGAAAACGAAGCTTTGCCCCAAGATAAGGCACTACCGTAAGGAGGCCGCGGCTCCCTCGCCCAGCTTGGACCATGCAACGCGCGGGCACAAGGACGCCCCTACCTACGCGAGGCCTTGCTTGTCGCGGCAAATGGATTTGCAAACGTGGGATCGACTTGATATTGGAGCCTCCGGTCCCAGAGCGAGGGCCTTGCTGGAACTGGAGACAAGGGGTTCAGACAGGAGACGGCAAAGGTGTTGGTTGTAGCCGTGTTGGTCTAAGGACGCAGGCAGGCGAGGTTCGTTGCGTAGGTGCCATAGCTTTTATTAGACCAACTAAATAGTCGGGGAAAAGTTCTTTGCAAGCTTTCGGGCAGTTCAGATCTAGATTCCCCCCTCCCCGTCATGTCTGAGGGTCTCCGAGAGGGAGTTTTGCTTCCAGCTCATTTTGAACAAACCCAGGGACTTCTAAAAGGAGACCTTTTCAACACAGACTAAACCGCGGGAGGTTTGCCAGTACACTTGGAATCGCACAGCACGTGTGTGCCCTCTCCCGTGAAGTTTTCCATGCAAGCAGCTCAAGGCACTACACAAACCCTAACAAGTGTAGCCTCCTGACACACCCTGGGAGTAAAGCAAGGTCATCCTTCTTTACTGGAAGGTAAGCACAGGAAAGACGAGACATGCACGGTGAGGCTGGAACTACAATTAATGCCTCCCTCTTCCCCACCCTGGGCCTGTATCAAAAGTTAGCATTTCATTCCTCACTTCTGCTGGATGCACAGAAATGGGCTCATGATACTACAGGAAAGAGGCATATTTGGCCACAAAGGCAGAGTCCAGATGTACAGGGGCATGCACTTGCAGCAGCACAAATTTGTGCCGCTACTTTATGCTGCAATGCACACCCCTGCACGTGCGCTTTGGTGAGGGACAAATTGCCCCACTTCAGGCAAACTGCCCTTTCCCCACTCCTCCCAGCTCCTGGCATGCTGGGGCACAAATGAAATGGTCGAGACGCTCTGCCCGGCAGCCAGAGCACCTCCCTGGAGGACTGAGCCTCCGTTCGTTCTGGCACACATTGTTGTAGCTGTGCTGCTTTTTGTCTCGGCAGTTTGGTTTTTTCCTACTGGGAAATCCCACTAGCAATTTTTGCCCCTGAGCTGCAAATTTGCAGCATGAGACACATTTTAACGTTCTGGGTGCGCAGTTTGAGGCACCAGAAAGAGGTCTGCAGCACCATAAACCGCACATGCCTGCATGTCTGGATGCAGCCAAAGAGTGCTAACCTTAGGAGCACTAAGCCAAGGTGTTCTTGATTGGGTTTACTCAATTCCTCTCTTCCCCATGCTGTCTACATGTATCCATAAGGTCTCTCATAGGTACGCTAGGGATTGCCCAGCTTCCTTTCAGTCAGACTGACTGAATGAAGTGGCAGGGCAGACTACAAGACATGGGTACTCTACTTGACACGATGAACATTTGGCTTTGCCATGCTGGCCCAAGTCCAACTGGAAATTCCCTGCGACTCAATATTGGATTTATCCATCCTTAATTTGAAAACCGCTATGAGCAGCAATAACCGTCTCTTGATATTCACGGGTCGCTGACAAGGCCAGCGCGCGGCCACAAGCCAAGTGATCCTTGAAAGAAAAATTCAGATCATCTGTTCCAGCTGTGAAAAAACAAGTTAACTGCTTCTTTATTAGCAAGGGGGCCCGGCTGTTTCCCTCAGACTCCCCACACTGCTGCCTCGTGCTCGTGGCCACTACAAAAGTTTTTGCCCTTTGGTTGAAAGCAGAGGTGTCGACGAGAAGCCAGCTGTTTTCTGTGGTCTGGAACAGTCCTTGGTGCATCTCAGTCGCCAATTTGGTAACTCGCGATCGAGCCGATGGGTGTAGAGAGCAAGGGACAAATGAGAACATTACTATTTTCTCTCTCAGTCTGTAGTTGTTCCACAAAACAAGGTCAGCTGAGTCAGGAATCGCGCCAGGAGTTGTACCACGGTAATTGCTCTGGAGTCACGTTGGCTGCAGTCCTTTATGAGGGCACTTACTGCACCCAGGGTGGTTTTTCAATACGACAAAAAGGTTGTAACTCTAATGCTTATATAGATAGATACAGATATAGATAGATCGATCTATCGATATCGATATCGATATAGATAGATCAAACTATCTATACAGATAGATAGAGCGACCTATCTATATAGATATAGAGCAACCTAGCTATATAGATATAGATATAGATAGAGCGACCTAGCTATATATAGTTATAGATAGAGCGACCTATCTATATATAGATAGAGCAACCTATCTATATAGATATAGATAGATCTATACCTACACCTATTTTTTAATCCCCTGAGGATGCAAGTAGGATTTCAGCGAGGTGAGGCCATCTGTGCGCCCTCTGTACAGTGCAGTCGCGTTCCAGTTCAAAATACCCAGCTCCAGCCTCCAGTTTTACACACATGCTTTTGCACACCCAGCCTGTTTGTATCTGCAAACGTGAGCCTGTACACTCTCACATTAGGAAGGTGGGCACTTGGCTCCTGGAGCGGCCCTTTTAGTTGCACACTTGAATCCAGTTCGGGTGCTGGTTTGGGGTCTCTCCAAAACAATCGGCCTGACGAGCTTCATCAGGCTCACAGGCATCACACAAGTTATTTGTCGCGGGGGGCAAGAGGGGTGGTTAGGTTGGTTTCAATATTTCTGATGTCAGGTTGTTTTATCACCTGACATTTTAAATCTGATGGATCTTTTCCCTGCGTAATTCATAGTTATCAGCTCTGACCTCCGTGGTGCTACGTTCGTTCCCCCCCCGCCAAACACGCACACCATCCCCACCCCCAGCAATGTTCTAACGGTCTCAATGAGATGTTAATGACCTGTCAATTATTTATGCAAAACAGAGGAGCTCATCAGGGAGAGGAGGGTCATAGAATAATAGACAAGGAGGGCTGGAAGGGACCTCGGGAGGTCACATTTAGACCAACCCCCTGCTCCAAGCAGGACCAGCCCCAACTCCACCATCCCAGCCAGGTCCATAGCTCAAGTCAAAACGTGTTTCTTCAGAATGGCTGGAAGTGAAGTGTTTTGTGTAATAGTCACTGCCCTGGGCTCACAGGTCATGTCTCATTGATGTGGGTTAGCGGCGAAGCTAAAAGCCAGTCATGGCTGACTTTGAGAGCGGTATCTAGGTGTAAGGAGGATTAATTACGTGCTCCATGACTCTGCTCTTCCCTTCCCATTCTGCGTGATGCCCTGGCCTCCCCTGGGGTGCACAGGGCTGCCCTCCGGACCCGCCATGCTGCCACGTGTGCCCAGCAGTCCCATTGATGCAAAGCTGTGGGAGAATAACTCCCGGCCCAGAGAAGCTGAACTCCTGGCATGCCGGTGGCGGGATCGTGGGCATCTGCCGCTGCACTGTAACACCTGCTGGGGATCAGTTAGGAGACGCAGGGACTTTTCCTAGGGTTCACAGTTATTTAAAACGGAGACAGAGGAAGTTTCAAGGGAATTGCTTGCTGGCAGAGAGAGACTCCGAACGAGGAAATTAGCAGTCCCGGCCTCCTAGCTCCACACTTCTAGCACTCGGCCCCTGCACTTTCATAGCGGTGCTCTTTCCGAGACCTCGTGTTTAGTAGGGCTTCTCCAAACGGAAGCAGAGGGGTTCTCCGCCACAGGTGACACGCTGCGGGTATTGCCCTCCCCGTGGAAGTCCACAGCTCGTTAGGACTGTCCTACTCAAAGTCTCATTTGAGAGAACGAGTTCTTCCAAGAGCTGGTGGGGTGTAGGATTTCCTTCCAGTCAGTGTGGTAGAGGCGATATCTTTTATCAGACCAATTAGACATTTGCAAAAAAAAAATTCAGGGGTAGAGGTTGTAGCTGGGTTAGTCTAAAAGGATTTCCTTCCAGGCACTCCTAAGAGCAGGGCTCTCTTCTCCCCACATTGAACTACTTAATGCGACTCTAACCTAGCTCTCACCACTTCACCTGGCAGCGGGTATCACCCGCTCTTACAACAGAGAAACAGAAATGTGAAGACCTGAACTCCCGGGGAGGGAGAAACAAATTTCAAACCATTTTATTTTGCACTTTGTACGTAGGTTTTAACTCTCTAGTATCATAGTGCTTAGAGTCGGAAGGGACCTAAGCACTAAACATCAGGGCCGACCCCTTTACCCCGTCATACTTTGGCCTTGAAAACAGTGCATTTATTTGCAAGCAATGCAAAACTTTGCAGGGACATATTTTGTGTTCAATGATACAGGGTTCGGTGTCAACGTGCCAAAGAGGCCATCTGGACGTCGCCAAGCAGAAGCACGTGCTGCCCAATGGAAGTGCCCATCTCATCCACAACTGCTGCCCTGGCTAGAAGCGATCCTTCAATCTGAGTCCAGCACAGCACAGGCCAGAGACTTTCCCCTGCTAATTCCTGCAGCCGGGTCACCAACTTCCAGCACACCAGGTTTTCCCAGGGCTTGGCATGCCTTGGCATTGGAAGAGTTGGCCATAAGCAAGGGATGTAGTGACTTCCTTCCTTCAAACCCCTCCTTGCCCATCAGGAATAGCTGGCTCTGGCTAACAGCCACCATCCTAATGACAGCAAAGGATATTTCTGCTGGCAGAGCTCCCTCCTGAAAGGCGTCAAGTGCTCCTTAGTGGAGTGCTGTAATGTATCGGTACTACTTCCAGCCCGTAATGGGTTGCAGTATGTGGTCCCTTAAAATACATCAATCAATACACCGTTTACGCTGAGAAACGCCGGCCCGGGTACTCCGACTCCGAAAGGATGATGTTCAGCAAGCAGGAGGCTGTCAGGAATTTTCTCAAAGGAAATCCTTATACAAGAGACCCTCCTTGGCTCCAGCCCCACTCGAAAGAGTTAATTGGGACCTAAGTAAAGGCGCAGGCCTCTTTCTGCGCCCCTGGAAAATGTTACCATCAGAGAATACAGCTCCATGAAAATCACTTTTCTTGGTGCCCCTGCTCTCTTTTTGCAAATAAGGGCCTCATCCCACAATGCACTTCAACTCCTATTGGCTTCAGGGGGTGGAGATGTTGCTTAGTACCTCGCAGGATTGGGCCCTCAGCCAGGTTTCCCTTTATTATTAATGCCTCGTGACTTCTAGTAAACACAGCTATTGATTTCCCGCAAGGTTATTAAGCGTTTATCTGGGAAGGAAATACAAGTTTGCTCATTTATAAATGATTGCTAGATTGTAAGGTCACCAAAGCCAAGGACCCCATTGTGAAGCCGGCGCGGCTCTGAAGCTCCCACCACACGGCCTCTCCTTTTATTTTTAGAAGATAGGATTTAGCATAAAATAGTGATGACCCAGCTGTAATCTCAAAAATTTGCAATTGACAGCTAGATCATCGTGTGCCGTATTTCTGACTTGCAAATAGCTTCCATGGATAGCGAGGGTGTATTTATTAAACACAGCTAGTGTTGCATCTTTATTTAGCTCCTTCTGTTACCGCACTGTATAATTCATGAAATTGCCTTATAAAGTTAGAGAGGAATTAAAATGTTGACCAGCCTGTGAACCAGAGTTGACACTTTAATTATTTTAAAAGGAAAGCTGAGGGAAACTGAAACCTGACAAAGAACCCTGTGCAATGGGGAAGATCATCCGCGGGGCCTGCCTCCGCTTAGGGAGGGAAAAGACAAATTAAAGTCAACTCAAGAGCG
>NW_005842572.1:374345-384000 GCF_000455745.1 Alligator sinensis | reverse complement strand
TCGCACCCGCCCAAGTGCAAGTGTTAGCTTAGTCCAACACTGCAAACCAATGAGTGCTCCCAAATATGTCACGTTCCCACTGAGTGACGGGGAATATTTTGCACAAATCTCCTTGGCAAGCTGTGAAATGGGTATTTGGGGCATGTCCCCTTTGCTTCCATAAAGGACTGGCTCATGGAGAAAGGCCAAGGAGCTGGTATGCCTGAAAGCAATGCTCCTTCTGTATGCAATCTTGTCTCCCAAGAGGATATATCTGATCTGCTGTCGAAGCTGTACAATGTGGGGGAAGGGGGGCCTTGGCAGGGAGATTCAGGCCAGGCTTTCTAGAGCCAAACGCTAGCTCTGTTCCAGACACAACTTCCTCTTCAAAACCCCCAAGCCTGGGGCTGTAAAGAAGCACCAAGAAAAGTGGCAAAGCAAATCGGGGTTGGGGGGATGATTCTCTCCTTTTCTCCTCTCTAGCCTACGTGGACCTTACCTTCGTAGGAATGAAATCGCAAGAGCAAAAGAGAGCAGGTTGCAATGCCGCATTCGCTCTAATCTTAGCTCTCCTGCATTCATCTGCCCCCAAAAAACTACTTTTTTTTTTAACCTGCATCAGATGTTGTACTTGGCTTAGCCCAATGCTATTTAATTAGCACCTGAAGAAGCTCCAACAGAAGGCAACTTACCCGAGGCGGCTGCGGACAGGATCGGTATCTCAGTGGAGTTGGCACTCGGGAACCCTGGTCTCCCGGGCCCGACCTTGGGGCCGCCAGCTAGGGCTGCCTCGCACTCCTAAAAAGAGAAGAGGTTGCATTTAGATTCAGGCCCAGGCACTTCAACAAACTGAGCGTCCCCGAACAATGGTAGGCTGTTCTGGGTGAGAGCAGGTCAGAAAATGAAGTTCCCGTTCCACAGCCAACCCCAACATCCCGAAACGTGTTTCTACTCCAAACAGGCATGGAAAGCCAACATTTTGCAATTGCCTGTGGAACAAAAACAAGCAGAAATAGCTAACTAACTATGTTGGGACCAGCAAAATGGTCCTGCTTGGAGCAGGGGGGTGGACTCGATGCGACCTCCTGCGGTCCCTTCCAACCCTCGTTTTCTGTGATACTACAAATACGTTTCATTGCAATAGTGTCAAAACATATACGTTGGGAGATGTAACACAGCTCACTCTGGCCGTAGGGCCCTGATCCTATTTCATGGCAACTTCCAAATTTATAAATTTTGTTTTTGTTCAACAAGGGATGGGAAACAAAACCGCTGGAACATTTTCAGAGAACAGAATCGCTCTGAAATGCCTCGTTTTCTAAAGAAGGAGGGCAGGGCTTTCAACTGGGGTCCCGCTGCGGTCAGAAGTGAGCAGGGTGCCCTGACGTTTGGAGATCTTCCCGTTGGAAATTTCATTAAAACAGATACATCTCCAGAAAAGATTTTGGCTTCAATGACCTGCGTTTCTATGGAGATCTATTTCACTGAAAACCGTTCCAAGGAGGTCAATATGTTACGCGTCTAATATAAAACAGAGCATGGGTAATGCAGTTTGATCCTGTCTAAATAGCTAAACAAAATTAAACAAACAAACCAAGACAAAACACGGGAACATTAGCAGGAACGAGCCTCTGCAGAATTTGTTTCAAATTTTTTCCCAGCCAAAATGATATCGGATTTATCCCATTCCTATAGAACCATTTTGATTTTGACCAAAAAAAAAGATATAAAACAACTTGGACAAAAATCTTTTAACCATCTCGGTTCTGGAGGGCTGTCTAGAGAGATCCCCTGATTTGGCTATCACAACCTAGCTGTAAATGAAGGGGTCCTGACTTCTTCAGCGTTAGGGTTACAAATCCATATGACATAAAGCATTCACAGATGCCCATAGGCAGGTCCAAGACACATAAAGCATTCACAGATGCCCATAGGCAGGGCCAGGATTTTATAGCTGAATTTCCTCTCAGCTGCATATCCAGGGGGTTTCTTTCCTCCCCACCCAGTTACTTCTGGTTCTCACAAGTCAGGCAAAGACCTGAAAAACCAAACTGGGTGTTTTTGGCCTCTCGCAGGATTGCCAGAGAGACAAAGCTGGCACGAGCACCAGAATGCCGATGAGAAAGTTGGTGTCACTGGTGATGATGATATACAAGGCAGAACAAAACTCATTGCACTGGCTCGGTACCTCTAATCTGAATGTAGAAATAGGTTCAGGAAAGAAAACGTCAGGATTTGAAGACCATTGGGGTCTTGCGTGTAATGCAGAGCAGGGTACCGAGCTTGGAATAAAGCCTTGGGTGAATTCCACTTCTTTCCCCATGTGAACGCGCTGTGAGCACACTGATTCACCTTGTCTGTATCTGTTACTCAAAGTTGTTTGCTGTATGATTTTTGTGCATGACTCTGGGTGCATTTAGTGCTTTGCAAGCAGCAAACTGCCCACGTTCAACCTACGAAGTTTGAGTTGCGTTTGATTGGCTTCCACTGGCGATGTAGGTCGCCCTGATGCATTTAATACAACCCTGAGAGTCACGTTCTGGGCACGAATGCTCCAATTTACACGTTCAGAACGTGCTTTTTGCATTTATTCTCTCACATTTGCTCACAATTTAGCGCTTTCTCCAACCGCATCCCTCAGGAGCGCTGGCTAGGATATTTGTGGAAAATGAATATACATGGGGCACAAACACAGCTAAAGTCAATGTATTTTAAGATGTCAGAAAATATTTGCGGAGATTTTTCCCTAAGCTCCTGCACCGAGGGAGAAGGTCCTATGAAGTTTACCGCTAAGTCGGTGCTGCTAGCCTCCTCGGTTTTCCCCCTGACCGTAACTGTTCGTGTGTTGTGATTAAGGGAAACCCTTGGGCAGAGGGGGCAGGTGAGATGCTTCACTTCCAGGCTCCTCTTAAGTTTCTTTCAAGAAAGGAAACGAGCCGCGGTGTGCACCCCCGAATCCCCAGCTCCCTTGGAAGTCAGAGCACAAGCTTCATTAAAAACGTCTGATCGCGGCTGGAGCAAAAATGCTACTGCTAGCACGTTCGTTTGTTCTGCGAATAGGCTCGGGGAGCATAATCCGGTCCGCAGACTCAACTAGAGGAAACCCACCCGGCCATAAATAAGCGATCCACCGGTGCCCTGGCAAAGGGAAGGAGCATTGTGGGTGCTCGCGGCCCCCCCTTCCTTTACGGCTGCCCGTGTTACTTTCCTCTTAGCTATTCACGGCACTCCACGCCTGTAATAACTGGTATTTTGGCAGCTGACTCCCTGTAATCGAACCGGGGCTGTCAGGGAAATTTGTAGCTATTTGCTTCACAGGGTTTCTTCATTCCACTCAGCAACTGTCAGCCTCCGCCGCATGGTTATTGATGATAGGCGCTAATCAGGCCACAGATTCCCCACATAAATCGAGAGGCAGCAGAAAATAAAGTTTCTTCACACTGAGGTCATTTTCCACCCTCCCAAGTGTCCGCCGAAGAAAAGAAACACCAACTCGAATTCCTGCTATTAATAACTCCCGGGGGACGAGGGCTGGTGACAAGCTGGGGTTCAAATTCTCAGCTTCGGCTTTCCATGCTGACACTGAATTGTGTCTTTATAAGGTGACTTCGGGAGGGAGGGTTCGGGCTTGATCTGTGGAGTACCGCCGGCTGGAGGTGGGGAATCTTCCGCCTCTTCTGCTGCACGGAGGAGGTCAAAGCGTGGCTCCTGCATGTTACAAGTGAGAACTTCAAGTACCTCAAGGGCGCTAATCCACTGTGAAACTCCTTTTCCATCTCATCTTTATTGGGCTGAAAATGAAATGCACTTCTCTCTTCTCCAGCCTGTCACTCCTCCTAAGTGTAAGCTGGACAAATGTAGCCCCGGTTCAATGTCAGGCAATACAAATTCAAGCATGAGGTTGGGGGCTGCATTTCTTTTTTCCACCTCCCCCCAGATGTCAGAAAAGCTGCCTTTTGTCGGATCACAATAATTGCTCCGAGATGGCAGCACGGTGTTACAAGACACGGCAATCGAGATGTAAAATGAAGGAAAGCAACCTGGTGCAGGAGGGAGTGGGCCGACGGGCTGGGCAGCAGCTCTGCAGGAAAGGACCTGGGGGGGACAGGGGACAAGGAGCTGAACAGGAGCCAGCAGCGTGCCCTGGGTGCCAAGAAGGCGAACGGCATCCTGGGCTGCATTAGAAGGAGCGTTGCCAGCAGATCAAGGGCAGTGATTCTTCCCCTCTATTCAGCAGCGGGGAGGCCACATCTGGAGTCCTGTGTCCAGTTTTGCACCCCACTACAGAAAGGATGTGGACACATTGGAGAGAGTCCAGAGGAGAGCAATGAAAATGGTTGGGGGACAGGACTGGAGAGGAGAGGCTGAGGGAAATGGGCTGATTGAGTCTGCAGAAGAGGAGACTGAGGGGGATTTGATAGCAGCCTTCACCTCCCTGCAGGGGGGCTGCAAAGAGGATGGAGCGGGGCTGGTCTCAGTGGGGGCAGATACAGGACAAGGAGCAATGGGCTCAAGCTGCAGCAAGGGAGGTTGAAGTTGGATATTAGGAAAAACTCTCTCATTAGGAGAGTGGTGAAGCACTGGAGCAGGCTCCCCAGAGAGGTGGTGGGGTCTCCATCCTTGGAGGTATTTAAGACCCAGCTCAACAAACCCTTGTCTGGGATGATGTAGTTGGGGCTGGTCCTGCTTGGAGCAGGGGGTTGGACTAGATGTGACCTCCTGAGGTCCTTCCAACCCTCATTTTCTATGATTTTTTGAATTCATGCAAGAGAAAGGGCTGCCCATTCATTCCTCAAGCATTTTATTTCCCAAGCTGCACCAGCCTTGGCACACCATCCAGATTGGAGCAATGTGTTCGTGGAAAGGCATCAATTCCACAGGACAAAGGGCAGTGGCTACTATGTGAGATAAGAGGATCCTCTTTAATCAATTATCAAGTTTAAAGACATGCAGAAAGAAGACCTGGCGCTCATGAATGCTAACAAATACCTAGCCGGGCCATCTTTATTTGTTCAGTTCTTCCTCTAAGTTTATCTCTATTTTTTCACTTGAAATGCACGTTGTAACAGCTGCCACTCGCTTCCCCAGTAAAAATGTCCTCAGTCCTGACCGTCTTCGTGCCTGTAATTTGCAGAGGGGGAATGCCAGTTTTAAAGAGCAAGTCCAGCAACTACCTGCTAACTTCTCTGCTGCGAGGCTGGTGAAGAGCCTGCGGGTTGGAAAGGGGCTCTGAATCCTCTCACCTTTACCGCTGCCGGTTCAGGTGCAAGGTAGGCTGCTCACCCGGGTCGCTCAGTGATTTCAGTGACCTAAATTGATCTCGAAACCCACTCGAGCCCCTGTTGCCAGTGGGAGCAAAGCCGCACGCAGACTGAACTGCCCTCGTACCCTCGGGCTGGTCTGCAGTAGGAACGGGGTGTTTTTCACACACGATGCAGACAAGGCCATGGAAGTGTTAACGCGTGTTCCCTGGAGGGAAGCGTAGTCTTCACCTCGACCAACGAGCATGGTAAAGCTACAGCTTGCTTTGTCTACACTAGGATGTGAATGCGAGATGTATTTATATCTATTTTTCCTAGTGAATAAGGCCCTCAAAGCAGCCACTCGGGGCCAGGTTGAGTCGCGTCAGGTCTGCAAGACAACTTAACCTTCCTCCCAGGCTGCATGGATAGCTGCTGCCAGCCTCGGTCAAGGAGGCTCCCTTAACGAGCGATGGATTCACTGCTAATACAAGCTGTGTCTCCCTGTGGAAGCCTTGGCTTTTATTATTCGCCTTCCTCCCACATCTCTTTTGTGAGCTGAGCTCATCAGCGGTGCTCCCCCTTTTCATCCCGACTGGGACAGGTAGCATGGCTAGTGATGGCTATATCACACATCTACCAGCTGCTAAATGAGCTGCCTGATATCTGGTGTCTAAAATATCCTCGCCGGTCACATTACCGAGATGGAACATAAAGACACGCACGACTGATGTGGAAGAAAAGCTGCTGTGATGAATAATGTTCTTGGAAAAAGATTACACCTTTAATGCTGCCAAAGAGCATCAGCATGAGTTATCAGACATGTAAGTACTGGTGCAGCTGGCAGTTCATTCAAGAATCCTTGTGACTTGCGTGTTTGCGCCAGATCCTCAATTTTCCCCTTTCCTTCGACCTATTCCCTTGTTAAAGATCATTAAAAAAACAAACCACTCGTGAGCAAAAGACAGGCAAACAAATAAAGCAAAAACCCCACCCGTCAGCAAAAGCAGATCTCATTCATCAGCTGGATTTTTGTTCGGCTGTCTCCCCCCCCTCCGAGATAGTGTGCACGGAGGGTGCGGGTTGCAGCAGAAGTGAGCTTGCAGGTTATCAGAATATCACAATCAAATGCAAACACGCCGTACATAAGAGCAAGCAATGAATGCAAAACCCACTGGCAAGATTCAAAATGTAAAACAGGAAGTCAAGAGAGCGGTACGGCTCCAGAATCACAAGCCTCAAACCTTGCTAATTAGCCCCTGGAATGGCATGTTCCTTCCAGAAATGGTTAATTCTCTCTGCAGTCTACTTCATACAAAAAAGCCCTCCTTTGAAGGCAAAGCTTTTATCCTTTTCAAACGCACCCTCAAGTTATCAACTTCAACATAAAATCAAGGCTTGCTTTTGTTGAAATAATTTAACACTAATAGATCACGAATGCTGCCATGGCTCTTGTTGCTGATTTATCGATGGGTGGAGATTGAGGCTTGGTTACAAAGACAGAGCTAGCAATGAACAAGCTTGGTCTTATTTTTTTTTTTTTTTTAAGTATTTTTCTGCAACAGAGTGATACGGCTCTTGCCACTTCACATCGCTTAATACCCACGTTCAGATGGATATCTGCTGGTAGTTTTTTAGCTGACTCTTTTTGGTGCCGATGATGGGAGCAGCAGAAATTTGTTAAATGAAGGAACCTCAATAATAGCGCAGGAAAAAACCCTGTGAAACCAGTATCCAAGGCCAGTGCCACCCAGTGTGCATCCCATGTGCACCTCTTCTGATAGGAGACAAGAAACAGCATAAACCTGAGGGCAACACTGTGCTCTGGTTCAATGCATATCTTGAGCCACCGGAGATTCACAAGCAAAATTATCTTGGCAAAGAGCACCTGGATCAACTTCCCACTCCAGGCTAGAAGGCTGGGGTCATGTCCTTCATACAGTCATAGAAAATGAGGGTTGGAAGAAACATCTAGTGCAACCCCCTGCTCCAAGCAGGACCAGCCCCAACTACATCATCCCAGACAAGGCTTTGTCTACCTGGGTCTGAAGGATGGAGAGTCCACCACCTCTCTGGGGAGCCTGGTCCAGCGCTTCAGCACCCTCCTCATGAGATTTTCGTTCTAATATCCAACCTCAACGTCCCTTGCTGCAGCTTGAGCCCATTGCTCCTTGTCCTGTCATCTGCCCCCATGGAGAACAGTCCAGCTCCATCCTCTTTGCAGCCCCCCTGCGGGGAGGTGAAGGCTGCTATTCAAGCCCCTTGGTCTTCTCTTCTGCAGACTCAATCAGCCCAGTTCCCTCAGCCTCTCCTCACCAGTCCTGTCCCCCAGCCCCACAACCATTTTCATTGCCCTCGCTGGACTCTCCAACGTGTCCACATCCTTTCTGCCCAAACTGGATGCAGGCCTCTAAATGTGGCCTCATCTAGTGCTGACTAAATCGGAAGAATCACTTCCCTCCATCTGCTAGCAATGCTCCTAGTAGGGCAGGAGCATGAAGAGCCAGGAAACCCTTTGAATTTCCAGCCATAAAAAGGATTATGAATTTGTATTTTCTGCCCAGACCAGTTTCACAGATTCATAGATTGTAAGGCCAGAAGCAACCTTGGCAGATCATCAGCCCTGGGAGTGGGGAAGGACTGGGTTAGGGTTAGGGTTAGGGTTAGGAGACTAATGTGCTCAGTCACATCTCCTTTTCCAGGTCACTAATGAACACGTTGAACAAAATAAGGCCCAGCACACATCCCTGCGCGACCCTTTTGATCTCCCTCCGTACTGGAAAGTCACCATTTGTATTTTCTGCCCAGGACTGGGGTCCTAATGAACCCACTCTTCTCATCCCAACCCCAAGACAAGGCTTCCTCAGCACCACTCTGCTTGGTGGTATTCATGGGTCCCTACCCTTTGCCTCCATCATTTAACCAGCTCTCAACTCACAAAACAACCTTCCCTGCAATCCTGTGGCAATGCATTTTTTTTAAAAGCCTTTGGTGAGGGACCTTCTCGAAACCCAAATATATTATGTCAGCTGGATCCCCCCTTGACCGCAAGCTCGTCGATCCCTTCAGAGAGCTCCAGCAGACTGGTGAGGCAGGATTTCCCGTTAAGACCATGTTGAGTCTTCCTTAGCAGATCGTATTTGGCTCGGTGACTGTTGATTTTATTCTTTATTACCAGGAATCCTGGTTTTCTCGGATTTAAAAAAAATCCCCGATTTTCAGTTAAAAAAAAAAAAGTAACTCCCAAATCCACTTTTTCCAGTGATTTAAATGAAACACCACGAAGATATAGATCGATGTACAGTGGTGTTTCATTTTAATCATGGAAAAATGTGGATTTGGGGTTCCTTTTCTTTTTAACTGAAAATTGGAGATTTTTTTTTTTAAATCAGAGAAAACAAGGATCCCTGATTATTACAGACTGTACCAACTTGGTAGGGATGGAAGTGAGACTTGCCGGTCTGTAGTTCCCAGGATCACCTCTGGAGCCCTTTTTTGAAGACGGGTGTCATGTTTGCAGCCCCCTGGGCCTTTGGCATAGAGGCCGTTTGCAACGATGGGGGACAGACTATTGCCAGCAGTCCTGCAATGTCACCTTGGATTGCTTCAGAGCTCTCACACCCGGTCCCGGGGACTTCTGGACCATTATTCGAATACATATCTACTTTACTTGCAAGCCAATTCCCAAAAGCAAATCTCTTGATCCCATTTTCTAGCCATCAGCAGAATCACTGGTGGGTGCTGTGACATGTAATGATGCGCTCCTCTTTTCCAAATCCTAGACCCAGCCATGGTAGCTCCTCATATCTTCCTGCCCTCTCATGAACTATCCTTGCTGAAGTCCTGCCTGGTCGGGAGATGTGCTGGTCTCTGCCAATCCAGTGGTCAAAGCAATCAGGACTTGTAGTAGAGGTGATATCTTTATTAAACCAGCAAGATTTTTGCAAAAAAAATTCTTTCATTGCAAGCTTTTAGGCACAAGCACCCTATTGGAGAAAAGATGGTAAAAGTTCTCCTGGGTAGAAATGAAAGGTCATATTTCATAGGATTTCACAGAGGAGTCAATAAATGGAAAGTTCCTCTGGGCAAGCAGTTCATAGCTGGTATGAAACCTCTCACCTCCTTGTGATGGTGCAAATGCCCTTGAAACAAAGGCAGGAGCAGGATCTCAGGTTTCAGGTGGTCACCGTAGCTTCCTGCTTGGGAAAATATGAAGATTTCATTTTTTAAAATGAGCTAAAAATCAATAGCTTCCATGTGTCAGGTATCCAGGTTGCAGCCGTATTGGTCTAGAGGAAAAAGCAATCGGGACTCATAGTAGAAACGATATGTTTTATTAAACCAACAAGTGGTCATTCATTCGAACCGACTGGCTTTAAGACTCCAACAGGTCCCGGGTGCCTCAGTGCAATGCAGACGGTGCAAAGTAGCTGAAT
>NW_005842572.1:362272-374334 GCF_000455745.1 Alligator sinensis | reverse complement strand
GCAGGAATTGCCCACGTGCACGTGAGCATTTGTATGCTTTACAGGCTCCCAAAGTATACACAAGTAGTGAACATCATGAGAGCAGAATACAGCCAAATATAAAAGAGGCTCAAACACCCCTGAGAAGCAGAAAGTAGCAGCAACCCGTGTCACCAGCCCAAGCTCCAACTGCAAACCTCTTCCAATTAATCTCAATTACAGCGGATGCAGAGTGTCCTGTGATGGGCAAAGAGGCTAAACAAATCAGTGCTGAACCCACTGAAAGGGGAATCGATGTAGGCCCACGAGAGCACCCAGAGATCGGCTCTTGGTATCGTGCCGCAGGGCGCGCGGACCGTCACGCGGCGAGAGGGCAGCCCGGCGGCACAGCGCTTTGTCTCTATTAATCTGGTCCATTACTGCTCTGCTCCCCTGCCTGCCTGCTCCCTGTTAGAGCTGCTTCAGGCACACACAACCGTCCAGGCTTAAGCAAGCAAACGTGCTTCTTTTTAATTATGCCAAAGCTTGCGTGGGCCTTACTTGCCGTCACACTGATCTAGCAAGAGGTTACAGAAATCCCCCCACCGCCCTTCCCCGCAGCGCACGGGTGCATGCACTCCACACGTGCCCCCAGACAGCGCGGGTCATTTAGGCCATGCAACCAAACTGATTTGGCTTGGCGCCTGCTGCTGTTAGATCAGCCGTGGGGAAGGGAAGCGTGCTCCAGGCAGCCCCGTCAGTCTCCAAAGGCATGAGACAACGGAGGTGAGCTGCATTCGCGCGTAGCTCGGGATCTCTTTTTGGTGCACACTGGGGGTCAGGGGAGATGGATACTTAAGAGGCACAGAGATGGAAGTGACCTTGCAGGTCATCTCCTCCACCCCTGGAGCAGCCGTGCCAGTGCTCCTGGCTCTGTACATTGTGGAGGTACGGCCGGTCTGGGCGTGGAGGTCACCAAATACCCCTGGAGCAGCCGTGCCAGTGCTCCTGCTCCGTACGTTGTGGAGGTACGGCCGGTTTGGGCGCGGAGGTCACCAAGCGCTGTGGCCTCTGCCAACTTTGGGCAAAGCACTGCAGTCGGCGGGCTCCTGCTGCTTGCAAGCACCCACCCGATGCTCAGACTAGCGTTGCTTTCCACTGGAGTCGGTTCACTCAAAGTCGGAGCGGATGCATTTAAAAGGATGGCCGCGCGCCCTCTCCTTTGCCTCCTTTCGTGGGCAGCATAACTCTGACTTCAGACACATGGCAGCAAGTTGGGGAGGTAGAGCTGCGGCCTCCAGACCGGTGCTGAGACAGGTGAGGAGGGGCAACGGGAAGGAGGGATGCAGCTGCATGGCGGCCCTGGTTATCACATACGCTTCCGGCTCCATCGTCGGTGCAGGCAGAGTTCCCTCTCTTGTGTGCATCGAAAACCTTTCCACCCCCAAGCTTTATCGGATTTTTCTCCAAGTCTGAGTCCTCTAGGTCCCAAGCCCAACCTCGAGCTGCCGGTGGGTGCAGCAACAAAACACAGTCCTCAGCAGGGATGCCCACGATCCATGCCCTTCCCCTCCCTAACGCTCTGCCCCTCAACCTGCCCTCCACCCTGAAAACCACCCTGAAAACAACCATCATCTCCACCCTGAAAACCAGCCCATGGCTAGAGTCAAGGTACAACGTGCACCTGCAGCAGCCTCACAAAATCATCCACATCCAGAAAAAGTTCTCCCTTAGCGTCACAAGAATGAAAGGGGAGCAAGGGAGAGGGGCTGGTATTTAATTTGCTCATCCAAAAATAAATAAATTAAAAAATCCCCCTTTCCCCAGGGAAACGGGAGGTGGAATTTGCCAAGAGGGAGCTGAGGCATTATGTCAATAATAGGCACAGAGAAGCAGCAACAGAGGAAGGGAAAGACGAGCCCTCAGAGGAGACAGCAAAATAACCAAAGCCGATGTTGCCCCTGGAGGAGTCTCAGTCTCTGACCTGCGGCACGTCTTCGCAGGCACGCGTGTGCACACACAGACATGTGGCTAGACTGGCCCCGATCCTGCAGCTGGGCCCCGGTGGACCGATGTAGGCATCCTCTCGCTTGATGCCAGCAGGGCCCTGCTTCGGGACCGCGATCAGCTCCAAGGGCAAAACCCGAGTGAGTCCAGGGCAGACTTGGGCAACATTTTGGTTGGGAAAACTCCCGAGGGCTGGGGTGGGTTCTCCAGCTGGAGAGGAAACAACTCCCCTCCCACGCCCCAGAAATGCAACCCCAGCCCTCCCAGCCAGAAAGCAGATGTTCCACCGTAACGCTGCTGGGCCAAACCATGCAAACGCTTGGGCTCTGTCCAGCGAGGAACAATTTGGAAACCTCCGAAGCCACCAGGAAGTGGCACGTGGTCACCCAGCAGCCAGCTCTAGCGGGAACAGGAGCCGCACGTGGCTCTGTCACGGGTTGTCTTTGCTCCGGCAGCGCCAGCCGCGGCATCGCAGCCGTGCTTTGCTGGGCAAGCCGGTGCTGTGACTAAGGGGCACGTTTCAATAATTCAGTTCTGTTTTATTTCAAACCGTAATTATTTTATCATTTATTTATTGGGCTGGAGAGAGTCCTGCTTGCCAGCGTGAAAATCCCCGTTTCCTGCAACCTCCTTTTCTCTTGCTTTGCTCGGGCCTCGAGGCAGGCTTGGCAACACTTCCCACAAGCTCTCAGAGAGCCAGTCCGAGCCCTGGAATCGCTCAACCCGAAGCATTATTGAATATGACATAATACCGCATGCAAAAACCTTTTCCATCTATATTTCTGGGTTATATTTTCTTTCCTATATTGCTTTTCTTCCCACCCCGCCCCCCTAAGAAGCTGAAAGATTTGGAAACAAAAAGGCAAGAAGCACCCAGCATCTAGGACACCAAATATCTATTACCCGTTGGCAAGCACCGAGTCTGTTATTTCTGACGTCTTAGTCTGGATGTATAATTTTGCACTGTTTGTCAACAGGACTGAACGCACACAGATAGGTTTCTTTATATTTTTCTTTTCAAATCTATTTTCTGCTCCGAAAAAGAGCAGAAGTTCAATCAGGCACACGCGCTCTCGCACGCACACATGCGCACACGTGCGCGCGTGCACCCCCTAGATGTCAAGCCTGCTATCTGTGTTAGTAAAATGTCACCATATTACAGGGTTCTAACACTGCTCACAATGCCACCACATTGTCTTCAGACAACTGCTGTCTAGTCATAAATTATCACACCTACTTCATCCTTTTCAGGTGTAACCAGTAATTTAGCTCGTGGAAAGAAAAAACCGTGGCGGGGGAAAAAAACCCATCTTGAGCAAGGAATAACTAAAAAATGTGCAAAACAGAATGAAAATGACACTTCGGCTTTAACATCACATCATTAGCGGGATATTTTATCATGCAATTCATCTGCCTACCTACCTGCTTCCCAAACCACAATGTTCCCCTCAGAGTTCTGTTCCTCTTTTGCAATGAACCATAAATTACATGCTGACAGCTTTAATTTGTGCAAAGTATGCCTGGCTGCTTCTGGCACAAGCAGCCGGCTGCTATAATAAGGTCAATATATATTCATTGTCGCATTGCTTGATGTGCCAGATAACACAAAAATGCAGAAATGTGGTAGTTTCTTTGGGGCTACAAAGTGGGAATGATAGAAAGCTAAGAATGCTGCATCTCATCAGGGCATCGCAAGCAGTTGGCTCATCATTTATGCATGGCATGAGCGATGTTATGATTTAACTAATCATCATCAGTTATTCATCCCATTGCTGTCAAGGGACCGTGCAACACTTTCATTTCTTGCCAGTTCTAGATAATTTATGTCCCTCTATCATTCAAGGGATCTTTTTGTGTGTGTGTGTGGTTGACCATTAGCAGGTAAACTCTAACATTTCCTTTCAAGCGTGACGTTTTTGATGTACAACAAAGCCTCTAAAATGTAGCCTGTGGAAGCGATGGAGATCCCTGCTTAGTGAAGAAAGCAAACCAGACACCTGACCATGTTCTTGTGGTAAGTTGCTTCCTGAATAATCATGGAAACAATATCAGAGACGGTTGAGAATTTGGACAATAAATTCCTCTAAAAGGCAAATATGCTGCCTTTTAGTACATAGTACAAACCAGCCTGTTCCAAAGTAAATGTGGAGTAGCCGTGGACTGTATGAATGATGCATAAAAACTGCAGTCTGGACTGATGCTGATCCCACTGCTGGATCTGAACCCATTACTTCCACCGGAAAGAAAAAAGCTAGTCGACGAGAGAGATCATGCCAGTCACTTTAGAACGGGTGTCGTATTGTCTACATGGCCAACAAGCAAGTCTTCACCAATGGAGATGGGGCCAGAGTGGAACAACAGGCCCAGACCTTCTTCCAGGCTGTAAGGAACATGAAGGAGCCCAGTTCCACTGCTTGGGTTCAAAAGCACACAAGTAGTGGCTTCCCATGCAACACAGGAGGGGGGCACTATGTCCTTAGGACAGGCTGGGCACGTCTACACGTGCTTTTTAATGCACATTAGCCTAATGTGCATTAAGGCGACTTAGGAGCATGCCTACACGTGCATTAACGTGGGTGTGCGGACTGACTTGGGACTAAAGTTAGTCCCAAGTCAATGGACACACTCCACGTTAATGCGCATTAGCACATCTGTATGTTCACTAATGCAATTTAGCTATCCGCACACAAATTTGATACCTGCTTTCTACAGGCATCAAGTTTAGGCTTGAATAGCCTTAAATTGCCATTTTTAAGGTGCACTAAGGGTGCACATGTGTAGACATGCACCCTTAATGCACCTTAGATTGGGCTAATGAGCATTAAATGCGCACATGTAGACACACTTGCTGCCCCTGTCACACTCATGTAAAAATCTGACCCATCTTTCTCACCTGGGATTATCGTGTTCGGCTTCTAGGCACCGGATAGCATTTGGGTCTGGTCTGTGAAAGTAAAGATACTGCAGCATCACAATAATGCAGATCCTGCAGAGAGATTGTCATGCAAGTGACTGTCAACTGCAGGAAAGACACCCCTTAACCTTCCCTTCGATGACCCATGTTCGTTGGGCTTGTGTAGGCAGCTTGGGAAACCCTTGGAGACAGAAGAGTGCAGCCCCCTGCCACTCTTCCCGTGTCAACCATCTCCCACTCTCTGTTCACGGCAGATCCGAACAAACCAAATTGCCCGTTGTCTGAGACCACCTCAGACCCACAGCCAGCACTGCCACAGTCTGCTCATGCCCTTTCATTTCTGTTTTACTTCATTTCTTTTTTGGAGCAGCTTAGCCATAGAGAAAGATGGAGAAGAGCACGGCCCCTCCATCAAGCACCAGAGAGAGTTTAGCAAAACATTAGCAGGTCTGGAGCCAGCCAGAATGAGTGCATGTTTTCATATTACAGCCTGATGTACTACACTAGGCCACCGCGTGACACAGGTGGAAATGCAAGTGAGAGGGCCATTGAACACCAAATTTTCCCAATGCATCACAATTACAGAAACACCTGTGCTAAACAGCTTTGTGCCGAGCCGCCACGAACATTTCCAGTGTTCAATAGCCCTCTACATTCATAATCCCTTACCTGTGAAAATTATAAACAGTGAAGGAGGATGGATGGTCCCATTGCAAGAGGGGGTGAAAGAAGAGCGCTTGTCAGCAGCTGCACAGAAGACGACGTGAAACGGAGCAACTGGCCGCAGTAACCCTGCACGCTGTTGCCGGCTGGAAACGGGAGCAAGTTTCTGGGGATAAACGTTAGGGAAGTGATTGCTTCTAAGCATCATGGCTTCCCATGGAAAATGCAGCTGCAAGAAGGCACTGCCCAACGCTGCCCGAGGGGGGGCTTCACCAACACATGGTTTGCGCAGGCAACACCTGTACCGCAGGAGCAAGGCCACAGACGTGAATTGAAGAGACCGTGTGCATAGGGGGCATGAGCTGATTCCAAATTTTTTGACAAAATGGGATTTTTTACAGAAAATGCCAGTTCACCGCAATGTATTATTGACCATATGAGAAAAGAGCCTCCATTGTGGGGGAGAGCGCAGCGAGCGGAGTGGATGCAGGGCACTCACCTGGGCCTGGGACACCCAGGTTCAAGTCCGAGTCTTCATAATTAGTCAGGGCTTGACGCTAAGTCTCCCAGGCAGCTGAACCACCAGGCTGTGGCTCTTCTGGGGTCTCTCCCAGGCACGCACTGTCTTTCCACCCATCATTTTGATAAGTCTCGATTTCCCATCCAGGCAAAGTAAGAAAATGTTGGTGATCTCAATGCTTTTGCAGGATAGGAAACATTCCCAGCTCTGCCATAGCACAGAAAACCAGGGACCTGATATCAGTTTCCCACTTCAATTGAAGAGCCCCTGGTGCTCCTCCAAAGAGTAGGAGTGTGCAGCTCAGCACCCTTATCAAACTGAAGTCTAGCTAACTCATGCTGTTACCTCGGTTGTCCTCTGCAGTTGCAATCAAATGCTAGTCATCTTCATTTCCTATCCAGGACCAAGGTGTAGCGGGGCTTTCAAAACCCCCACTGCTGCTCTGCACCCCAAAGGGTGGCATTGCAGTCGTAGAAAAAGCAATCTTTAATTTCCTTGTAGGACCATTAGAAGCCTTGTTATGAAGTAATATTGGTAAAGCCCTTTGAAAATCCCAGATAAAAAGTATTATGCAAGTTCAAGGTACTATTTTCATAGCAATGACCATTCAAGGCATTATGACGGGCATCATCATCCTAACGGAGGAAGAGTTTGACAGCATTGGATTGAGTGTTAGTTCTCTTAGAGTGGGTTTTAACATTAGATCATCTCAACATTTCCCTGGCCTAAATTAATTTTAAAATATTTCTTTTAAAAAAAAGTCCACGCTGTTACTCTGTTCTCAGTCTTGTGGACATTTTCATAAGATACATATTAAAGAAACTAGATTAGATAGCTTTTCTCTGAGATCATAAGTATTTAAAAAGCAATAAGGCTTAATACCTTTTTTTTTCTTTGTAAGGTGGTTGGGGATGATAAATGATAGGTAATTTCATGGTCGGAGTTTCAATTTCCAAAAATATTAGCGCTATTCCCCAAGCTCCACTTCCGAGAGAGATCCTTCTTGGCAGTCTTTCGTGTTGTCTCCTCCTTCTCTGATTCCAAATTCATTTTGAGATCAGACATACATTTTATAGGCTTGGCATGAGGTCTTAAGAAGTCTATCACCATTGCAAGTTTATATTGTCCACCTTCTGTTTCACCTTATTGCAGGGAAACATGATTTTAGTGCATGCATTACACTTGACAGCTGCAGAGACTTTGTTGAGAGCTGCTCCTACACTACATCAGTTGACAAAATTACCATTTCAATAATTACGAGGCATAGTAATGAGCAGAAGAGAGCGCGGTACCCAAGCTCTGTATATTATCTTCGTCTAACCCAGGCGCGCGGTTTACCTTGCCGTTACAGACAAACCAGAGCAGAGGGCTGGCAACATTTTTCATACCAATTGTTTATTCGTGGGGAAAAAATGAAATTGTGGATTAAATAAAACTATTCAGGAAAAACATGTTGTTTTGACATTTCCTAGAAAAATGTTTTTACTTTTTGGTTTGAAACTTAGCTAAGCTTCATTTTTCAAGATTCAGAAAGTGATTTCCAGACTCAAAAGCCAAAGGAACGGTTTTGTTTCATTTTGTCATTGAACCCCTCCCACCCCAGGTCTGGGTTTTCGGGGAGGGAGGGGGGGGTCCATATGTTCATTTGGATGAAAGAATTAAAAATACAGTTCAGTTGCAAAATGCACGTTTTCCCCTTTACTCTTAGGCTTGGCCCCCACGCTGAAGGATCAGCTCCAGTAAAGAGTCAACTTTAGTCAAACCAAGCCAGAATTTCCGGAGGTCCTCGCTGCACCCATCCCACCTCCACAGCCAATTCTGCCTATAGTTTCCACCCAAAGTACCTTCCCAAGAGGTTATCACTGCTCTGAAGGGAGAACATAGTAGCCCCGATTAAACATCCGCAGAGCGTCCAAATGGAGAGCAGGGAGAAAATGAGCACGCGTGCACCCTTTGCTAAATCACCTGGGAGGAGAAATGCATAACCGGTGGTGTGGGATTTCCCCCCCCTCTCCATAGTTCAATTGGGTAGCAGCAATGCAATCTGCTGTTTGTTTAGAAAATGTCAGTGGGAAAAGATGCATACGCACAGGGGAACATCTGCTCCGAGAAGCCACTTGAAAAATAATCACGCAGTGATGTGGGAGAAACATCTGTGCAGCAATAGCATCGAGCTATGGAACAGGTGCAGGAGGAGGAAAGGAAAGCGAGAGCAAAATGAGGAGGTCTGGACTCCTAGGGCATGGTGAGCTCTTTGTCAGGGCTGCGCGAGTGGAAGGAGATGAGGCGTGCAAGCGCTGTTGTGAGTCCCCGAATCCTGCTTTGACTTCTTAGAAATGCAAAACTCTCGAACTCTTGGTTCAGAGACAATATCTTTGATTAGACCAACTAAGAAATGGCAAAAAAAATCATCTTTTTTCTGCAAGCTGTCGGGCACACGCAGTTGCACCCTTCTTCAGGCTGAGGACAAATCCAAGATGGTAAAAATCCTCGTAGGTAGAAAATAAACTTCATTTTTCACAGGGGAACTTTGACGTCTTCACTTTTCTACTATTGCCATTTGGGTAACATGGGTCCTAGAAACTCTCCTGAGAAGGCAAACACCGGTTTTCACGTGCAAATACAGCTCCAGGGATTTGCCAGCCATGCTCGCCCTCTCCCACGTGCACACCTTCAGTCCTCCATACAGCGAAACAGCACTATTATGTGACTTTCCAGAGCAATGAAAACCCCTCAAGAACAAAGAGCAAATCCTCAAGGACGCTGGAGTGAAGAGTTTGCCAAGCAAGCAAACCGTGCAGCTGAAATCTTTATATACCAGCTAATTATTATGGAGAGGAGTCTCCTGTCAGAGGTGAGGAGAAAGAAAATGAGTAGAGGATTCAGTCAGTCGAGAAAGGGGAAAATGGCCTTGATCAGGACGCTGGGATAAGTTAAGTTGCGTAAGGGTCTTCGGCAAAAGTCCAAATCTCGAAGGCAAATCTCTCTCGCCGCTAAAACACAGGCTTCCAGCTGAGAGAGGTGCCAGGGCACACAATGAAGCCCTCCCTCAATGTGTGGCATCTCCGGTGGGATGATGAGCCATCTTAATACAGGTGAACCACGGAGAATACGTGACCTGCTGTGCACTCGGTACCTGCCGTGGCCAGTGCTGCGTGCCTGTCCCCATTGCCACGAGTCACGGCCGGACAGCGGGCAAGAACCGGCATCCACCGCCCACAACCATTTTGTGTCTCTGCAGCATTTCCCACGCTAAGTATAAGGAATGCCACCAATACCATGGCCACGTTGCTTCAGACACCAGCACCCACTGGACTTGAACCAGCATGCAAAACCCCCCTGCTCTGCCCTGGAGGAGGTTTCCAGGCCGCATACATGTAAGAAGACGGCAAGAGGTCAACAAGAGAAAGGAAAATGCCAGACTCTTCTCTAATGGGAGATAATAGCCACGGGCAGTGCCGAGGGGCTGCATCAACATTAAGGCTAAGTACAGATGTTCAAACCCCCCTGGTGGAAGCGCTCAATCGCACTTTACTTCAAAGTGCTCTAAGTTAGAGTGGGAATGAACTGAACAGACATTCAACACTGGGAGGGTGGGGGCGGTGCACTGCACTGGCCAGGGCCAGCAAGTGGGGGGTACACCCGCGCACCTTCCAGGAGGCCGGCGGAGCAGCCCCTCTCCCCAGACCCCACTCACCAGCTGGCGACTGTCATGGTGGGGGAGGGAAGGGAGCCCCGCTGCTGCACGGGCCCCCCCACAGCTTGTTGGCTGGGATCTCAAGGGGGGCCAGGCTGGGTCTGCATGACAGGGGGGACTCCCTTTCCACCCCAGCCTCTTAACAGCTACAGCCATGAGCTGTAGTGCGGGGCTGCCCAGCCCAGCTTTGTGCCACGGCGGGAACTGGACTGGAGGAAAGGAGCCCTGTTGTCAGAGACCCAACCCAGCTCCCCCCACAAAGACCCCAGCCAGCAAGCTGTGTGGGGGGGCCCTCATGGCAGACAGGAGGCCCCTGCCTCCCCAGTCCCAGTTCATGGCATGGCAAAAAGCTCCTGGCTGCAGCTGTCAAGAGGCGAAGGGGGTGGGAAGGGAGCCCTGCCATTCCCTGCCCCCCCCCCCGGACCCCAGCCAGCAAGCTGTGGGGGAGCCCTTATGATGTGGGGGGCTTTGTTCCTCCTCCCCCCACCCTGCCTGAGCCACCTGAAAACGGCAGCCAGAAGCTGCAGCACGGGGCTGCCTGGCCCGGCTTTTCGCCACACCGGGAACTGGGGCCGGGGTGGGGAAATGGAGCCTCTCCACCGTGTGGACCCAGCCTGGCCCCCACCAAGACCCAAGCCCACAAGCTTATGGGGGTGGGGGGGGGATCCGCGAGGCAGAGAGGCTCCATTTCCCCACCCCCTTGGCCAGCTGTGCAGGGAGGACACGGAGCCTTTTCTGTCCCTCTCTGTGACAGCCTGGGGCAGGGCTGAGCCAGTGGTCACCTGGAGAAGACAAGCACCGGCCAAAGCTAGCAAGCCACCCAGCGAGAGGCCCCTGGGACGGTGGCAGAATATGACCTTCATTGAAGTGCAATGGATGTGGTACAGATGTTCAAAAAAGTGCTCCAACCTAAAGCACTTTAGTTTAACACCACATCCACTGAGGGCTAAGTTAGAGCAAGATCTGCCATTTTTAAAGCGCTTTAAGTGCCGCAAACATCTGTTCTGTTACGGTTTTAAAGCGCTTTCTGTGTGTTAAATGTAATGTCTGTACCTAGCCTTAGTCTTCCTCCCAAGACCCCTGTGAATTAAAGAGCAACCCCATTTCCCAGGCGAGAAGCTGAGGCAGAGCTTAACGAACGCAAGGTGTGTTATATTTGGCTTCAAACTCACGATGGAAGTTTCTGACTGCCCCGTCAGCACCTCCAGCACTAATTCACACAGCCCCTTTCCTGGGCGCTGGCAACCCGGTGTGCCCACGGAAAAGCTGGGCATGTCTGGAGGCAATTGCATGTCCCAGGCCTCGTACAAAGGAAATGCATGGGAATTTGGCACTGATCTTTCCTTACAAAACCATGAACATGAACCTGCCAAACTCCTGAGAGCAGCTGAGGCAAGCCCCTTCTCCCCTTCCCCAGTGACGGTCTCAAAGCTCAAAGCCACTGTGCTTGCAGACACCTTGTTTGTCTTGGCCCAAGCCCACCGTGCCACTACAGATGACGAGGCAGGCCTTCTGGAGGCCCGGCAGGCGGCTCGGCCAATATTTTTAGCCCTACTTAATTCAAAAACCTCTGGCTTCTATAAAGAATGATTAAGTTTTTAAGAGAGAGAGGATGTTCTTCAGTGTATACAATGGCCCCTGCCAGCTGGCGAGACAGTGCCTCCGACGAACCCGAGAGCTCCAATGATGTATTATTGAAATACATTAAAGTGCTGACACTCTGACAGTGCACTAAGGTAATATGTCAAGGTACCACCACTCTGATGATGTACTTACATAATATATCAAAGCACCATCATCCTGATTATGTTCTAATCCAATACATCAAAATGCCATTGTTCTGATGATGGACTATTATAATACATCAAAGTACCATAGGCCTGCTGATGTGCTATTACTGAACATCAAACCCTTGTCAGTCTCACGATGCACTGTCCTGCCAACGTCCACTCAGAAGGCAGCAATAAAATTAAGTTTATTCTTCACGATTTATACACGTGCCCATCTATATAAATATACCGATATTTCAAACTAGTGCAGGTTTGGGAGCATGTGTGCGCTATGGAGTATGGGGAAAGATTTCAGGTTTTCTTAAAGCAAAGGAGAGCTTGATTCCACCCTTAGAGCAATGGTTTTCCAGTGAACGCCCAGTGTGAAAAACCATCTCTTCTGCATCCATGATTTTTTAATACACCCAAGTGCCATACAGGCACTAATTTCCCTGCTCTGAGCCACATCCCCAACTTGCATTCAAAGCCTGCAGGTGTTGTTCTCTTTCTGAGAATTGGGGAAATGTCCTGCTG
>NW_005842572.1:344305-362190 GCF_000455745.1 Alligator sinensis | reverse complement strand
AGGTTGTCCTCATGTGTGTTGGCCAATGCCCTCCTGCCAGATGCTGCATTCGGTACCCACGCAAGCTAATCATTCGACTGAGGAAAAATCCACCGTCTTCCTGCGTTCAAGGCACTGGGCAGTTCTGCTCCACTTTGGCAGACATGCAGGTTATTTTATCATCGGAAGAACAACAGCAGCAACAACAACAAAAAGTAAAATAGCCTTGATGGGAAGACTGTCTCCTACTAAGAGCTTATCTGGGGCCTAGTATAGTTGACTCTGCCAAAAATGAGGCCTATATGCCTCAAAGCACAAACTTCTGCTGCTGGAATTAAAGGGTGGAAGAGAAGCAGACTCCATATCTGCTATTTGGATCGCATATCACCAACCCTCCTCCTAGCATAGGTCCCATGTAGCAGAAAAGTGACCCAGTCCAGGATTGGGGTCCTTAGGCTTTGTCATAATACAAATAAATGAGTGTCCATTTGAGGACATGGGATACAACTGTACAGGTACAGGCTGCAGTGACTCCACCTCTCCGAATGGCTAATGGCTTTCACAAAGGCTTTGAACACGAAGTCAGCACCGTTACACGGCCAAGACCGCTTTTGCACACTCTCTCGTAGACCCCTTTTGCTTGCTTCAAAAATGGTGCTCTTTGGACACCTTTGGTGAGCATAAGGATGCGGGAAGGAGCTCTTCCTAGCATGTGAAAACCCAGCCGTGCTGGTTCTCAAGGTTCGTGCACACCATTATTTCCAATTTCAGTCCATGCAAAGTCTTAGCCCTTCAGCTTCGACACGAGTTCCCACTTCAAAACAACCCCAAACACCTATACCAACAGCAGCCGAAGCCATAGAGCTTCACACCTGCAACCACGCAACCCCACAACATCGGCCAGCCCGTGCCCGCTTGAAGCCCGGCCCAAGCATCTGATTGAAATTCAGTCCAACCTAGTTTAGGCACGTGAAGGTTTCATGCACCGCTCTGTCTTCTTGGGTTTCAGGGGGTCAACGGGGGTGGGAACGGTATTAGAAAGAGGTCGTGTGCCAAAATACTCTGACGGGGCCCTTGTGTGGTTTGCCAGCTTGTCTTTGTGGTGAGCTAGGAAGAGCTACGCACAACCATTACTTGTGCCAACTTCAGGTAGGGGGAGAGAAGCGGCTGGGTTATACAGCTCTCCCTGCCGAGCCAGCCTGTTTAGGAAGCTAAATTAAGGGTAATCATAATCAGAAGGGGAGGCAGGAGCATGTGCATGAGCACACATTTAAACAGCCATTGAAGACACCCTGTCCTGAACAGAGTAAGACCCTTCGTGTTTCTTCATCTAGGAGCGGCCTAAAAAAGCAGCAATCCCAGCTCCCCTGATGTAGGAGACTGGCTCCTAGCAGCACTGATGGCTTGATCGAGGCAGCGGAAATGGTGCAGAGAATTGGGCAGGGCCAGGGAGGCAAGGGGTGACTTGGAAGGACTCGCTCAGCACCAGTCTCTTCCCTCTCTGCTCCTGAACGCTTAGGGACGGAAGTGGCCGTTTCCATATCCGTGGACCCCTGGGTCCATGGGGAACAAAACAAGGAGCAATGGGCTCAAGTTGCAGCAAGGGAAGTTGAGGTTGGATATTAGGAGGAATTTTCTCACTAGGAGGGTGGTGAAGCACTGGGACAGGTTACGCAGAGGGGTGGGGGCATCTCCATCCTTCAGACCCAGGCAGACAAAGCCTTGTCTGGGATGATGTAGTTGGGGCTGGCCCTGCTTGGAGCAGGGGGTTGGACTAGATGTGTCCTCCTGAGGTCCCTTCCCAGCCTCGCTGTCTGTGATCCTGTGCTCTGAGATAAGTCCTTGCAGAGATCATGAAGAGGCGATGGAAAGCATGCACAAAACCATTTCCCTGTCTGACCCAGGCCGCCCATCATGGCCCTATCTCCCCTCCAGACCAGGACAGCTCTGGGCTCTGCCTGCTCATTTTAACTGAATATCCATCCGGGGCATTTTGCCTGTGGAAAATGGAGAGAGAAACCACTCTTTACTTACAAGATCCCATTCTCCTTATGCCCACGCTCTCTTTTTAACTCGGCAGCAAACAAGCCAAGAAGGTGCTCATTGATGCTCCTGCGGTTTCAAACCTTGCAGTGGTCACTGTGACAGCCCGGATGCAGCCAGCGGCCCTTATTATGCGATATACAAACCAGAGGGACTTCCCACGGTGTTGGACAGGTTTCCTCTGAAGGGCTTTGAGACGCCACTAAATGTTTCCTCTGGGCAAAAACATCCCTCTTGTAAAACACTGTAGCTGCATGTATGGCTGGCCCAGTGCAGGAAAGCAGCTGCCCCTGCGATAAGAGGAGGAAGGGAGCATTATGCAAAGGATTTAAGTCATTTTTAATTTGCACGAAGGCAAAGCTTGTGCAAGCACTAAGAGAGGAAAAGCAGTTGCAAAGAAGCAAGCCCATGGAGGGACTGGTGAGAGGGGTCGCCGGCTGCTCCAAGGGTGCTGTCTGGCCCAGCGCCGTTTTGCAGACTGTATTACAAAGTTCTTCAGTATTTCTACCATTTTATCATGCCTTTTTTTCCATCTGAGCCTGGCAGTGCTAAAAACCCATGCATCTTCCTACCTCTTCAGTTGGACAGTGCTCCATCGATCATGAGCCCGGTACGCGACGAGGGAAAACGGGAACACTGGGTATTAGGGCACAGCTTTGAAAGCAATATAGGCTTAGCCAGCCGTCCTCCAGAACAGGTGCGTGACCTTCTTGCATTGCTCTGAAAGTCTCAGCCCTACAGCCCCTCTCCCCCCCTTCCCCTGGAACAGATACAAACTGTTTCTACACAACGAGTTTGGTAGGTCATTTTACTAATAATAACCAGTCCTTAAGCTTTGCCAGCCAGGAGCACCGGGAAATCGAGAAGCAGGCCCTCCAGAAGCATGAAATTGGCACAAAAATTGTGCAATTATTATTTTAAAATCCATATTGGGGATTCTTTTTTTACTTCTCTTGGTTCCTGGGAATTCAAGATGCATGCTAGGCATGTTGTCAAGCCCTCCTCTGCACAGGCTAGAAACCTTCATGTTAAAAAAAAAAGCCGAATACTGAAGAGTCTCACTAGGTCACGTATTCCCAGGAACCGAGGGTTTAAGTCAAATATCTTGATACTGGTTTCCAAATGTCAAGAGCCAGCGATCCTTGTCTTAATGGACTGACATCCCTCAAAGATGTCCCGGTGCTCATTAAGTGGGTATTCTCACGCCCACGGGGATGGCGGAGCAGTGAAAGCCCAGAATGAGAAATGAACTTGGCCAAAGTTACCTGCCGAGCCAGCGGCAGAGCTGGAGTCGGAGGAATGGGAACTTGCACGGCAAGAGTGGCTTATCCCGCTATCATTGCCGTTGCTGCGGACAGTGACTCTCCTTGAAAGCAATTTGTGCCCTAATAAAAGCTAAATTACAATGAACACAAGTGAAAAGAACATGACCGGCCATAAAGAGCCATTTCTAAACCTCGCTGGGATTTATATTGCTGACTTGCTGAGCATGTGTCCAAACTCCCTTGTATATATAATATGTATAAATATCTATATATATATATACTGTACATACATATCTGTATATGTGTGTGTGTATGTGTATGTATATATGTGTATGTGTGTTAGACCAACTTAAATAGTTGGAAATGTTTTTAAATTATTATATGTGTATGTGTATATACACACACACACACACACATATATACACACATACACATATAATATTTTAAAAACATTTCCAACTATATAAGTTGGTCTAATAAAAGATATCAGATTCACCCAAAGAACCTTGTCTGCCTGTGTCCTTAGACCAACATAGCTACAACCTACACCCCTGAAACGTATATATACACACATACACATATATAGACATACATACATACACACACACACATATACATATATATATTTTATACACACACGTATATTTTATATATATACACACACGTACACACTCATGCATGCATATATATACATCAATACATACATATATATACACACACATACATACACACACACACACACACACACACGCATTGTCTTTTTAATAGTCTCTGAACAATCCCCAGGCATGCTGATAATCTCTCCTCATCCAACAGAGGCAGGCTATATAATCTGTTTTCCCCTGTTCCCCCCAGGCTGGAGAGAAGTCAATACGCCTCCTCGTGCTAATATCCGTGCAAACCCAGGCACGGCCCTTGCAGAATTTCAAACAGGCAGAGGCAAGCGCGCAATTCATTCTCGCCCCTTTCTCAGGGTGGCTTGCGTGACTCCGGCCGGTGACTCACGGTTCCCCTCGTCTTTGCTGGAGGTGCTCTGTCTCCTGTCACTGTCTCTGCTGGAAGCGCGGCTTTGAACCCATGAGATCACTGTCTCTGAATGTAGTTGCAGGCAAAAGTGTGTGCAATCCTGCAATCTTTCTCCCCTGTGGTTTCAGGTGACTCCCTTTGTTTTGGAGCTGTGGGGATGGATGTGAGCGCTGACAGAAGGGCCGGCTGGGTGTTTCCCAGCATGTTCCCAGCCCGTTGCAATCATGGCCTTAAGCATTTTAATAGGCACTTGCTCGTGTATGTATTTTTACTCGCTCGGCTCCAATAAAACAGATGCTCCACAAAGACAACTCCACCCCTCGTGTTCCCACATCCCTGCTAACAAGGCTGCACAGAGCCGTGCGCTGGCCTGTGTCTGTGCAGAGCTCCCGAACGCCCGTGGCACACGTCCTTGCACGGCCCAGCTGATGTGGCGACACGCAGCGCTCCGGGCACCGAGCGGATGCGTTTCTGCTCCCTTTAGACACTGGAACTAGGGTGAAGTCTGAGGATTTCATCGAGGGGGGAGCTCAAGGGAATTGAGCTTGCTGGATTTTTCTCCATTTGGGGGAAATGGCTGCCAAGTTTGCTGCGACACCAGGAAGAGGACGTCTTCCCAGTGTCACTTCTCGTACGAGACACACGGGGCTCCATCAAGGGAGAAACAGATTCCCTTCCTCACGTGGAAGCAAGCGGCAAAACCCTCTTCGATAGCAGGCCAGGGGAGGGGAGGAGGAGAGCCAGGGCACCCCAAATCAAAGCAACTCTGAATGCTCCTGGGCAGGGAAGTCCCGTCCTCACCTCCCCCCTCACATGTCACCGAGAAACTAGGAAAGGATTGCTAATGAGAAGGGGAAATAAGACGGCCATCGATCACCGCAAGGCCAAGGAAGGAGCGACATGTGTGAGCCACCCACAAGGATAATGAAGGCAAATAGTTTTCCCATCCGTCTAACACCCGCGCTGCGAGGAAACCACAAGGATGTTGGATCCCGTCCACCCTCTCATTTGCACATTTTATACCCCAGACCCGCCAATCGGGAAGTGGCTGGCACGGGGGGGGTGCTTTTATGGAGTCGTTCTGCTCGTTTACGAGCGCTATCAAACTGCAGGAATTTTCTTCATTTATTTTTAAGATTGGCGGCAGGTCTTTCCAAAGCCCAGTGGGGCTGATGAGAGCAGGCCAAGACAAACCACCAGGATGCTGCATGTGGGCCCCGGGAAAAGACCCCCTGCTATGGACCCCTGTCCAGAGGGATGCTGAAGCCACCTCCAACATTTCTCATTTCGACAGTGATGGCACCAAGGGCACCAGTTTGGGGGCAGGACCATAGGGTGCGAGGCACCGTGCATGCCCTGCTCAGAGAAACAGGTCCTGCATGGCTCAGAGATGCACCGACAGCACGTGTGAGCATCTACACACATGCACCAGCAATGAAATGACGGTACACGCCCATCCGGGACCCTAACACTGAAGTCATTGCCACTGAAGCTTTGCTGCCGTGGGTACCCAAGATCGCCAGATTAAAGCTGGCTCAGGAATGTCTGAGCTAGCTGCAATTACTCCTACGACAGCAGCATAGATATACCCTAAATCTCCCTTAATCTGCGTGTGTGTAATCACCCACGCCTTTCTCTGCCACCCCTGAGCTCCGTTTCCTCAAGAGCATTAGCTAGTCGTTGCCCCAGATTTAACAGGCAAAGCTCCGAGTAGCTCGTAGGTTAAAGCAATAAAGAAAAAAAGTGTTTATTGGCATTAATGGGAGGGAAAATAGAAAATACAAGATAAGATGAGCAGGTTTTAGCCTGTCTATTGCAATGAGACACCCGATAACACGATAAGCTTGAGTTGCACAAGGCTAAGTTTGAAGCTGGTTGAATAATGGAAAGAAAAATCAGTATTTAATGAGTTGATAGCTGCCAAGGGAAAGCAGAATACATCCCACAGGAGTATGGCTGAGCCTCTGTGGAGCGGGGATTTTTGCCACGTGATAACATGCAGCCACCGGGCTGGGGAAAGCCAGAAGCAGGGTGGAGCGGGGCTGACATCCAGGCAAGTGCCAGAGTCCCATCCTCTCCCTGTCTCTGCACCATCCTCTGCATTGTCACCCTCCGGGCAGCTCCCTGGCGGTCCTTCAGGCTCTGGGCTCACGTATAGGGGCTACGGCAACTCCTGAAGCAAACCACGAGGCCTGAGGACTGCTAGTGAAGCCAGGAGGTCGCAAAGAGCCGCTCCCTGGAAACCAATGGCTGCACCGAGGGAAGGCAGAATGTCCTTTAAAAGAGAAGAGAAGCCTTGGGGAATGAAGAGCAAGAGCTCACTCCACAGGCACATAAAAAACTGGCAGGGGGTTGGCATTATTCCCCTCTGCTCAGCACTAGGGAGGCCACATCTGGAACAGGTCACCCAGAGAGGTGGTGCAGTCTCCATCCTTGGAGGTGTTTAAGACCCAGGTAGACAAAGCCTTGTCTGGGATGATGGAGTTGAGGCAGGTCCTGCTTGGAGCAGAGGGTGGGACTAGATGTGACCTCCTGAGCTCCCTTCCCAGCCCCGCTGTCTGTGATTCTGTGATTACTGCAACCACTGATTCCTCCTCCATCAGCAATTAGTGCACGGTTGTGTCCTGGGTGCTGGTGGGTCCATGGAGTTCACTGCCTCTTTTACATCCTCCTTCCTTGGCTACTCCAGGGCGGCCAGCTCCCACTCAAATCACATATCCACCCAAACCCAGAGCCTAGTCACCAGTGTGTGGCAAATGGTACTGCCACACTTGCTTTCCTGCAGTGCCCGGGTGAATGCCCGTGCACCACGGCTCTCCCATGGCCCCAGCCAGAAGTGCTGGGCAGTGTGTCATGGGCTCCTTTGGTTCACACATGCTACAACAGTGGTTCTCAATCTTTTGTACCAGGACCCGTTTGTAAACATCAATGACCAGTCCTGAACCAGTTTAAGTAGAAAACAGCCCCCTGGCCCCTCACTACTGAACCCGGCTCCCGGGGTGCATGGAGGGTGTGGGGGGCCCCACGCAGCTCTACCAGCCTGCAAGGGAAAACCCACGGTTTCCCACGTTTTAAAGGAGAACCCATTTTTCAAGTTTGTTTGAGATTCTTTCATATATTCCTGCGATCTACTTTCGGGTCGTAACCTATGGGCTGAGAAATGTTGTACTTCATTGATTTCATAGATGTGAAGGGCTGGAAGGGACCTCGCAAGATCATCGGGTCCAGCCCCCTGCCCGAGGGGCAGGAAGTCAGCTGGGGTCAGATGACCCAGGCATTGCTTGAAGGTATCCAGGTATCTTGCACCACTGCTGGGGGGAGTCTATTCCAGACTCTGGAGACTCAGACAGTAAAGGAGATTTTCCTTATGTCCAGACTAAAATGGTCTTAAGGAAGAGGAGAGGAGAACCCAGGATCTTTCCCCACTACTGGGGCCAAGCCGGAGGGGGGCCTGGGTGGGCTGAGCAGGGCTGTCTGAGACAGGGAAAACACCTTTGTCATCGATACGCTGATCTCTACTGCAGAAGAAAAGGCTTCCAGTGAACTCCATGCCAGTGTGGCAGAATAGCACTTCACCAAGCACAAAGAAACACCCACGGACCGTACTGACTTGCATTAAAAAAAAAGGAAACAAGCTGCCTCTCGGATGAGGGCTGTGAAGCTAGCGGGTTGTTTTTTTTCCACGTGAATGCAAAGATACAAGAGAGACACACCACCTCCCTTAAACAGCCCCTCTCCCTGTTTATTTTAATGTATCTTTGGGAACAGGGCCGTTGGTGAGCAGGCCTCCACATTTAATCAGCTCCGTATTTACTTTTGGAGCCACTGTACAAACAACACGCTACGGGTAAATTGAACAAACACCGGCTATAAAGTCTACATAATCAGCTTAAACTCAAAGGATAATTACAAGAGTCAAAAATCTATGCTATTGTAAAGATAGGCAGTCAAGGACTGGCTCCAACGCATGACAGAAATATAAGTTAGCTTTGAAAGATAACCTTGCGAGCTACAATTAACTCTCCGGCTCTGACAGTTACCGAAACCCGAAATGAAAATAGCCCGAGGAAAACAAACATCGGGTTTGGCACTCCTGGAGAAATTCAAACCTAAACATACAAATTAAAAGCACCTAGAGAGGCAGGGTGGGATTTAATAACATAATGTCTTCCATTCACTTGAAAATAATTGACGCACAATAAAAAAAAAAAAGCCTCCTGTCAGCACAGGCACTGGGAAAGCCCTTGGTGTAGCTGTGTAAATCAAACCCTTTTCATGTAGGCACTTTTTTTTCCCCTCCCTTCTTTGCAATGACCTGACGGAAAAAAGCCCGGAGGGAAATGCCTGATTCCAAGAGAACTTATCAGACAAAGGAGACTGAGCCAGCCCCGCCCACGCACAACCCTGAGTAAGGCCACCCTTTATAGAGCACGAAGCAACTACTCATTACCGCTAACAAATAAAAATAATAATCATAATTAATAACTACCCCCCCCCAAAAAAAACCCAAACCTGAAGGAGATGCTGGTAGCCCCAAGGAAAGCTCTGTGTGGAGTCAGCATTATTTTAAGAGCATAAAGAGCCAGGAAAGGCAACCAACACAGTAGTAATGGAAATAAGTGGTGCTCAACACAACTCCCTGCAATCCAAAGTGAAAGGAAGTGGTTGCAAATATGTGCAAAGTCACCAGTGCTTTGGTGGGTAGCCACAGGGCTCACAGTCAGCCTTCTTCCTGGCTGGTACAGCATCTGTCTAGCTTGAATATACATTTTAAAGCCACTAGGAGCTACAATATCCATCCAATCTGATCTCCTGCATAAGACAGCCTATGGGAACATCAGGCCATAAGGGGCTCTGGAGCCACTAAGTCCAGTTCACCCAATGATTCCTTTTTGGGACCAAGAGTTCATGAGTTAGGGCCTAATTTGCTCAAAAACCTAGTGCGTGCAAACACCGATGCGACACTCCAAAATAAACAAGCTTCCAAACTGACTCTGTTCCTGTTGTTAGGATGGCTAGGGACTAAGATATCCCATCAATGACAAAAACCAGCTGTTTGATTTGGAAAGTGCCAACAGTACTGCCCCAGGGCACCACCTACACCACCAGTCCTCTAGAGCCTTATCATCTCAGCCAGGCAGGCAAGGTAAATAATGTCTTCTTTAAGTCTACTAAACTATTAGAAATGAGTTCTTAGTTAGGGAACCCACAACACGGCACCTGTTTTTGTGCTGGGAGTCTAACCAGAAATGCGGCTTGGGTTCAATGAAAGGCTTGTAATACGAGCCCAGATGAAGCTCAGCCCTGCACATGGTGGGAAACACATGTAACTCAATCATGTTGCACCAGTTTGTGGGCTCTTTGGAAGCAAACTCTAGAGGAAATCAGCCACATACCATCAATATCTAAACTCAGATAATGAACTCCTGTAAACACCCTTGTCTGACTAGGCACTGGGAGGCAGCGCAAGGCATGCAGCGCTATAGGGCAATTATTCTACTGAATCCCTCTAACCAGGACAGACTGTGTGAAAGGCTAGTGGAGAATTCAGTTGCTTTTTTAGATCACTCAAACATTCAGAAAACGAGGGAGGAGGACACACGATCAGGCATTTATGAGTCTATTCAAGTTCTTATTGAATGTTCCCAGCACAATGAAATGCAGCGTAGCCTGTCGAAAGCAGACATACATCAAACGATGTAACGCCATCACAATAAGGAGAGAGATCTGGATGGTGAAGGACAGTAGCGGTAGGTAACTTGTAAAAACGTAAATGTGACATTTCTCAGCAGCATTTCCATATGGATTTCCCTGCCTTCCTCCCCCTCTTTCATCCGACTGAAAAGCTGGTCTCAATTTTTCCAAAAAAAAAATAAATAAATAAACATATTTTTTTGAAGAAAAACACAAATGGAAAAATTTTCACGACTTTTTCCCCCACTTCTTTGATGTTGCTTCTTATCCAGCCTCACTGAGTACTGAGCACAACTTGTTACCATCTGCTGCTTGTTTGATGGCTTAGGTGAGATGAGCTTTGGTGGTCCTCAGTCCTATTCCCAGTGGGCAGTTCTCTTCATCATAAAAATAATCACAACTGGAACTAATTGGCACGTTGGCTGGCAGTCTCGGCACAAAGAAACAAAACCGACGCATTACTACTTACAACAAAGCTTCGGGGAGAAGCAGAGTTTCCTGTGAGACTGGAAAACAAATGCCTTCTAAAATAAAAGCCGATAAACTGACGAACTTAGTGCCTCTTCCCAGTTATAAATCACAGTACTGTACTAACTAATGGCTCTGGCAATGGGAGTTCAAAGGAAAGAAGTAACCTAATTATAAAGTTTGTTAGATTTATTGTCAGTTAATAACAATGGTTTCCAAGATGCTATGAGCAAGATCAATAGGTTTCACATGCCTTGCGTATTTTTCTGCCCCCAACAACTATGCGAGATTGAATTTATTGCGTTACAGCTCTTTTCCCATCACACAGAGTGAGGACACTTAAAGGCAAATCCTGCAATGTTGTGATTAGCATAATGAGGGCAGGTGAATAAACTGTACTTCCTTTTGGGCTGTTTTGGCAGAGAGTGAGTACGAAAAGGTGTCAAGAGCTGCTGGCAATTTTTGCAAATATTAAGGTAATGAAACAGCTTGGAGATGCTGTTGAATTATTAAAGGTTCATCTTCTGCCTTTCTGATATTTTATTCTTTTTATTAAATGTGTAAGTGAAATACGGGGTGGGGGGGGTCCCCCTCTAAGCAAGATAAAGGGCCAAATTCATTCCCAGTCTAAACTGGAGTGGCAGGGCTGCAAATGGTCTTGCTGGAGTTTCGGTGGGCTGCTTTCCTTTATCAGTCCTGGCATCCCAGTGAGGACAAGCTTTAATGGCAGGATGGAAGGGCTAACGTGTGCACTAGACGTGCAACCCAAGGATGGGGTGGTTTGCAGCTATTCACCCCCGAAGCATCCAGGGGAATGACTCACACTGGGGCCCCCTCTGAATTGGTGCCCAGGACTTGTACCCTGGCTGCCCCCTCCAAGTTAGGCTACTGCATCAGAAATAATTACAACTAAAGTATAGGCAAGGAGGGTTTTCTCTGCTGGAGAAGACGTGAGGGGAGAGAAAAGGCCTTCTTGCAACCTCTCAAAAGCCTTTCAAGAGCTTTTAAAAATGGGAGAGCAGAGAGGCCAGCTTCAAGCATTTCAAAACCATGAATCAGGCCTCAAATCCCTACTGAAGTCTGCTTTAAAATAATACCCTTAATTACTATATTATTTGCCTTTGGCTATTTGGGCTTTCAGGGGTCGTGGTTTGAAGGTTTCCTGCACTGCCGCGAGGATGGGAAATGTTCTTTGCTAATGAAAGTTGAGATGTCTTGGTAATAATATAACAGGAGAGGAGGTTGTATAACCCCCGCCATCCCAAACACACACACACGCAGGCGCACGCACTCATGCGTGCACGCACGCACAACTATCACCACAAAATCCCGAGCATTGCCTGCACCAGAGGAGGGTGCGGTTCTTAGCTAAAACGGAGACATTTGCAATAGCCTTTTAAAAGGTTTTGTAGCCAGTTTCTGCATTGTATTTTCCACCTGACACAGAGCGAGCCAGGACCTGCCGGAGTCAAAGGCCTGCTGAAACGGCTGCGGGCTGCGTCAGTCCCGGAGATCAGGTGGATGCAAGCGGTTGCTGCTGAGCAATCCTTAATTCGGCTGGCAGACTCTTCAGCTGATTCAACAGAGGAGTCAGAGCCACGGGACTCCTTGACCCTGTGTGGACCATTACCAGAAGGCAAAGAGCACGCTAATGGCATGAATCACATGCGAGGGCAGTAAAAGACTCCGTCCGACGTGGCTGTACCAGCGCCAGGCTTAGGAAAGAAAAGAATGACATTTCCCTATAGGAAGTAAGACACTGCAAGCCATGTCCCACATCCGTGCATGCCAAGGACTGGGATTGACAAGGGCATGCCAAGGAGAAACACCTTTCACTGAAAATTAACTGAGATGCAAGAACGCGGCTCAAATGCCTTGCACTTCTCGCCTCTCCTCTGACGTGACAGGGAGAGAGTCCCACCATTACAGCTGGCCAATGCCTCCACGCTACATTCATCTGCTCTTGCACTGTGTTGTGCAGGTGCAAAATAGCATCCGCTGGTTTGCTCGTTCATGGCACAGCAAAGTAGGGGACACGCAAGTCTTGTGTCAGGCATGTTGTGCCCCACTCCGCGCCCCTGGGTGCCAGTCCTCAGTAACCTTGCTCCCCCTCATCTCTGCCGCACAAATGCTGAAGTAGCCAGACTCTGTGATAATCCTACACTGCCAATGCACTGGGACATATTTCCCCCAACAAAAGCTCAGTTCCCCTCAAGACACCCAATATGGTCCACCCTTTCAAAAGCCTTACTTCATCAATGGCACGAAGAATGGTCAGCACAACCATCGATGTATCACCCCATCAGATCTGACCCTACAGCCACTCAACCAGGATTCAACTGGCCATGCCATTATTGGGCACTTCTCAACCGTTTTCAAACTGGACAGGGTCCCTGTGCCTCAAACCTATCCCTATGGGGCCTTTGCAATGACACCAAATGTCCTTATGGACAAGTTCAGATCGTGTCACACACTGTTGACTCACGTCCATTTACTACATGACCTGGTGGCCTTCAAGCTCTTCACGCTGGTGATGATGTTGCGTTAAGATGACTCAAATGGTATACCGAAATTGCACATGCTGAATAAATAAATAGCAGGCACAGGGTGGCTCCTCTTTCTCCAGAAAAGCTGATCGGAGGGGCCAGGAAGGCACCAAAGGATTTTTTTGGTAAAGGGCAGATCATTGGACTGTCTGACCCATTGCATCTTGAGGCAGCTGCTGTGCTGTGCACCTGGATGTCATCCTGTTCTTCCAGGCTTCCCACAGCAAAATGAGAGCATGCCTTGCTTCAAAATGTTTGCAGCACGATACAGGCACATCCCTCCGTGCGATTCCACAGCTGCCATTCCCTGTGCTATGAACACCCATGGCTCGGCGTCCTGATCAGCCCAAAACGGGATGACAAAAGGAGCACGTGGCCAGACCAGGGATGCTCTTCCAGACCCTTTATGCAGCTCCCAGCACAGAGGGTCCCTGCCTGGAGTAAAGGCCAGCACCAAAAGAGGCAGCAATTTGGCACATGCACAGAGCGAGAGGCAAGCAGCAAGGCCAGGGTGTCATTCAGTACCAGCTCTTCTCTGATCTCCGATGCACTTCAGGGGAAAAGAGAAGCAAAGCTCAAGTGACAGCAGCCCCGAGGCTGCTCTGATTTACACTTGAGAACTTGTCGAGCTCCCAGACAGGCATGGGATATCATTTGGCCCAATGCCACCTTGGCTACATTCGCTCTCCTCCACTGCTGCTTTGCTGAGTGTAGGAGTAAAAAACACATTTGGGAGGGTACAGTAACAAAGCTTAAAATAACGATGGCTAGATTTTCCCCAGAAATATATTCTACATAATGTCCTGTCACATGCTTTCTCCGGCGACGCTGGAATCAGCAACACGAAGTAGTGGATGGACGAGCTAAGCCAGAGGCACCGTGCTTGCAGCCGAGAGTCCTGCGCTCTGTTTTCCCGGAGCATTAAGAGAAATATTGTCCATGAAGCACTCCAAAATAGGAGTAATATTCTGAGCTTAATTATCGCTTAAATGTAATAGGAATCTGATGTTTCCACCAAGTGAACATGTGCCAATCAGCCGGCAGTAAGCAACGCATTTTCTAAACAAATCGTTATTAACTTTAATATATTGCAGACATGTAGCAAGCTGGATCCAATTTTAAGTGAAAATTAATGGCAAATTCTTGTAACCACATTAAGAGCCATCTTAGTTCATTTGAAATCAGTTAAACATGAAAACAATATGAAAGCCATCTTGTGTGCCTGGAATATAAATATTTGTCTATTTCTTTGCCAGAGCAGCAAGAAAAATTAAGAGACGCTGGCATGTAAGCTTTGTATAAACATGCTCACAAAAGGCTGACATTTGATGGGTTAAACTATTTGTCAATTTTTCCATTTCCTTCGTCAAAAAGTAATTAAACGTTCAGCAGATGTCAGAATCTAATTGGGTTTCGAGGATGTTGCACAATAGGATTTATGGCGACTGTAACGTTTTATTTACACATCTGTAAACAGCCCAGAAGTGCCAGGAAAGCCGAGCTAAGGAACTTATTTCTTTTGATTTTTTTTAATTGTCAGAATGAAGGCACGGCTTTTTTTTTCCTCATTCAGATCTGCCTGGTTGGCCTATTCTCCTCAACCCAAGCAACTGAAACCCTTGCTGAAGCCTGCTGTGAAACGTGTGTCAGGGGATGCTGACCTGATTTTCCAACCAGCATTCAAAGGCAATTGGGGGGGGGGGGTTAACTTTGTCTGGAGAATGGTGTAATTCTGGATTGCTTCCATGGAAAAAATGGCATTGAACCCACATAGTGTGAGCATTGTCAGGCATTACCCTCCAGACAGAAGAAGTCTTTGTTCAGTAAGTCGTTCACAGCAAGAGCGGCAGACCCCGTCTGAGATCAGGCCTTGCGGAGCTGGGTGCTGTACAAATACCTAAGGGGGGCAATCCTTGATTTGCACAGCTCGCAACCTAAATCAACCAGATGGACAAGTTACGGGAGAGAAAACCAAAGCACAGAGAGTGAAGCGACTCGTCCGGGGAAGAGCAAGGAGACTAAAAACAAGGCCTTCCGAGTCCGTGTCACGTGCCACATCTGCAGTCCCGCATGGTCCCAGAAGCAAGTCATCTGGTGTTCAAGGAGAACATCAATGTGTTCTCCTTGCATCTGTGCAATTCATGGAGGCAGGTACAGCCTTTCCCGATACGATGTCTTGCTGTCTTGGATACTGCTCCTTGTATTGCCATTGAGCGCCTAAAGTGATGACTTGGAGATTCCTTCGGTTATCGATTGCCTGTGAAAACAGGGACTAGACTTGATGGCCCAAGAGTCTCCTTCCATCTGACATTCCTGCATTCAGGATCACTTCTTTCTGGTGAACAACACTAATTAGGCAAATGCCGCCTCATCTGTGTTTGCTGAGGGAAGCTGCTTCCTACTACAGGAGTCGACCTTTCACTAGTCACTTCTTTCCTCTTTCGTGTCCTTGTGATAAGGCATTTAGCAGAATTCACAGACCTGGTGGAATCTGTCAGGGCCACGTCATGAGCGCTCCTGCAGTGGCCTTGACCTTGCAACCACTGGGCTGTCAGCTGTGCGCCCGAGCGCACCCCCCAGCCCTCACCAGCCCCCTTAACAGCCACTAAAAACTTCCAAAGAAATTAAAACGGTGTTTCATCTCTTTTCTTTCCTCTTCCCACCTTTTTCCAGTAGAAAAAGGGGCAAAGGAGAAAAAGAAAATAGGATTTATTTTCCCTATTCTCTCCTCCTTTAAAAATGCTTTCACTGTTGAAAAAAGGAGAGGAAAGGGAAAAGGAAGTGAAAGAGAATAAATTTAAAATCGAAACATTATCTCACTAGAAGATTTTTTTTGGTCAAATAATACATTTTTTGGTAAAATATATACTTTTTACTGTAAATGTATTATTTGACAAAAAAAATCTTCTAGTAATGTTTTGATATACGCGCGCGCGCGCGCACACACACACACATTTTGATTTATATACATACACATCTTATATAAATACAAAAGGGCATCTAAATCCAACTCCCTGCTCAAGGCATAATCATAATCTCCATTACATTATTATAATATATATAATGTTTTCTGTGTGTGTGTGTCTGTGTGTGTGTGTGTACAATGTTTTGATTTTATATATATAGCGTGTGTGTGTATATGTATGTATATATGTATGTGTGTATATACACACACACACACATATATATATATAAAAAACATTATATACATTATTATAATGTAACGGAGATTATAACATATAACAGAATCATAGACAACGAGGGGTGGAAGGGAGCTCAGGGACATCTAGTCCAATCCCTGCCCACAGCAGGACCAGCCCCAACTACATCAGCCCAGCCAAGGCTTTGTTGAGCTGAGTTACACACACACAATATATATAAAACCATAAATGTATTGCTTTCCACAAAAGATTTTGCTTAGATTGAAAAAAAATTTTTCATAGGGAAAATCCCCTTTTTAACCAGTCCTACTTGTTTTCCTATAGGCCCAAGAGGCAGCAGGGTCTGTATAGGAAGTGGTTGCAGATACTGCCCAGGAAGCACCAGCACTGAACGTCAACAGGACCTCAGAGCCATCAGCACAACGCCTTTACCAAGTACGACATTCGCATGGGCCCTTTCCCCCGGAGGGGATCCAGGAAACTTGCAGAAATTTCTCCCATTATTTAAGTCAATGGTGACAACTCTCAACCTCCAGCCCATGCAGCCACATTACCCAGACCATCCCTGCACCATTCATCCAGCCAGAGGGGCCAGAAGGTCACTGATCCCAACCGTTCACACTGAAAAAGTAGCACTTAAGACTCAGGAATAAAGACTGATTTGGACGATCAATTATCTGAGCAAAGCACACACCGAACTCCTTTCAGATCAGCTGAGCAGCTCTCAATGCACTGCCACCCCTTGCTTGTGTTAGCTACTGCCACACACTTGCACCCATCCCTGTGCAAATGATTTACCTACAAGCTCTAAATTGCCACCGGTGCCCTATATCCACATGATGTCGGGGCCACTGTGTGTCAGGCTATCTGGAGCCCCAGGAATGCTTTGGGAAAGTTTACTGAGGAGACTCTGGAGAGGAGACCGTGCAAGGGAAAAGGGTATAGAGAATTTAATTTTTGCATGAGAGCGGTCAGTAGACTTGTGTGTATAAATCCCTGTGGAGTGAGAAGGGAAGGCAGGAATCATAGGACGGTTGAACTAGAAGGGACCTCACAAGGTCATCTAGTCCAGCCCCCTGCTCAAAGCAGGATCATCCTTGATCAAACCACCCCAGCCAAGTGTCTGCCCAACCTGCTCTTAAAAATATCCAGGGAGGGAGATTGCACCGCTTCTCGAGGTGCCTGTTGCAATGCTTGACCACCCTCAGAGTCGGAAAATTCCTCCTAATCTCCAACCTACGTTTCCCCTGCTGCAGCTTGAGACCATTGCTTTTAGTCCTGTCCTCTGTGGCCACAGAGAAAACCAAATCTCCCTCCCCTTTATCATCATCCTTGAGGAATTTGATGGCTGCTCTCAAATACCCCCCTCGGTCTTCTCTTCTCCAGACTAAATAACCCTGCGTCATTCAGCCTCTCCTCAAATCTTGCTTCTCAGGCCTCTAATTATTTTTGCCACACTCCACTGTTCCCATTTGTCCACATCCGTCTTGAAGTGCAGGGCCCCAAACTGGACACCGTGCTCCAGGGGAGGCCCTTAAAGAGAGAGAAGCAAATGGGAAATGTGGTGACCTGGGAGATTTCACCGAGTCCCCAGCCGTTGCGGTAGCTCAGATCGCTGACAAGCAAGGATGCCGGCCTGCTGGCATCAGTTTGCTTCAGGTTCCTTTTCTACCACCTCCTTTTAAAATCCTAGGCCCCTGACA
>NW_005842572.1:342763-344266 GCF_000455745.1 Alligator sinensis | reverse complement strand
AGGACTCTGTAAGATACTGTGGGCACATCTACATGTTCATTACTGCACCTTAGATACTGCACACTTAATTTAGTACTCACTTAATAAAGTCCCAACTAAATGTGCACTATCTAGAGTGACTGTGCAGCAGCACTATTTAGTGACACTTACCGCGCATTAGCCTAATAACACTGTGCAATAGGCTATTAGCACGCTTTGTGCTGTGATGCGCTACTGTGCAGTGTTATTAGGCTAATGCACAGTAAGTGTCTCGTGTAGATGCACCCATTGTCAAGATTCGCTCCGGCAGGCCTGGGGCAGGGCTGAGGTCTGAGGACGGCAAGCTTCGTAGCACTGCATTGCACTGGGAGCACTGCGGGATCTGTAGCAGCTTTGGCTTTCACGACTGGCCCTCGATTTTGGAATCCGATACTAGGTTTGACAGAAGTAAAAAAGGTTCATAATGCCTGGAGTGGCTAAAACAGCAGCTTAAATATCCCCACAAGTGCAGGGGCAAGCTTCTTATCTCTTCAAGTGACAAAGAAGCCTTTCTGGAAGTAGATATGACCATAATTACCTGCGGTACATTTATGGGATTTATTTTCTGAGCAACCAAGCCATCAGCCTGGAACTACTGGCTCCCTTCAGCCGCCTTTCCAAGGGATTGTTTTCTGAGTCACTCAGGACTGGCATTATTCGCTCCGTCTCTTAACCACGGTTGTGAACTTCACCCTCTTTGGGCAGCACCGTGCTCTTCAGTTCGCAGGAAGATTTTGCTGGGCACAGCTGTCAGCATCATTTGTAGTGGGGATTAGACATAGAGGGGAAACACAGGGAATGTCCCTTTTAGTTATCTGGAAGTTGGTGCTTCTGTTGATGAGAAAAACCATGACAGCTTTCTTGTTTCAGTTGCAACGATGAGGGCCTGAAAGGCAGGAGGGGTTTCCAGAAAACTACGATGTGTTTGGCAAAATGCCTACAAGATGTCGACTCCAAGTGATCCCTGAACACTCAAGCCTCCCAAAAACACATCTGCTTAGGAAAGGCAGCGTGCAAAGCAGCAGCCTTGGCACAAGCCTTATGAACCATGAGTTCCCGCAGGGCTCGGTCCTAGGACCAATACTCTTTAATGTCTTCATCAGCGACTTGGATGAGGGAGTGAAGTGTACTCTGTCCAAGTCTGCAGATGACACAAAGCTATGGGGAGAAGTGGACACGCCGGAGGGCAGGGAACAGCTGCAAGCAGACCTGGACAGGTTGGACAAGTGGGCAGAAAACAACAGAATGCAGTTCAACAAGGAGAAATGCAAAGGGCTGCACCTAGGGAGGAAAAATGTCCAGCACGCCTACAGCCTAGGGAATGACCTGCTGGGTGGCACGGAAGTGGAAAGGGATCTGGGAGTCCTAGTGGACTCCAAGATGAACATGAGTCGGCAGTGTGACGAAGCCATCAGAAAAGCCAATGGCACTTTATCGTGCATCAGCAGATGCATGACGAACAGATCCAAGGAGGTGATACTTCCC
>NW_005842572.1:313629-342454 GCF_000455745.1 Alligator sinensis | reverse complement strand
AGGTTAGATGAGTATCTAGCTGGGGTCATCTAGACCCAGCAGTCTTTCCTGCCTATGCAGGGGGTCGGACTCGATGATCTATTGAGGTCCCTTCTGATCCTAGACTCTATGAATCTATGAGTTTTGACCTGGTCTCAGGACAGTAACCCAGTGCTGATGGATGAGAATTCATGTCCATCCCAGAAGCGATGTTCCTACACCCCAGCTGGAATTCAGGAACCAGCTTTCTTTATTGATCCTTCCAAAGACTAAGGAGAAGCAGGTGTGTATTTCCAGAGAATTGCCATAGCAACAGATTGACAGCACACATCCTACAGGAAAACCTGCAGAAACTTTTCGAAAGATCTCTCCAAAACAGAGGCAACAGAAGACTCACTAAAGAGGTGAAGACAGTTCAAAATACACTGCGCTGTATTAGGCAGACAAGGTTCTTTGGGTAAATCTGATATTGTTTATTAGACCAACTCAAATGGTTGGAAAAATTCTTCTTTGCAAGCTTTCAAATACAAACACCTTTCTTCAGGCAGCGGGATCATCTGAAGAGGGCATTTGTACCTGAAAGTTTGAAAAGAAGAATTTTTCCAACTATTTTAGTTGGTCTAATAAAAGATATTGGATTTACCCAAAGGACTTTGGCTGGCTATGTCCTACAACGACCACCCCTACACTGTATTACAAGGTTATATGCTTAGTTATTAGAAACTGAGGTGCAGCCTCTTCCTACAACCACTGGCCAGAGATCATGGGCCATGATTACCTTGGAGAGATAAAAAAGCAAACATAAAACATGATGCAAGCAGTGGCAAAGAGGAGCAGCGTAGCATGAAAGCGGTGCACACTAAAACCTCTCTGAGCAGTGTTAGTGCATGGCGCTAAATGGACTTTAAAGTGGCGGGAAATCCCGGGTCGTGCAAACACAAACACAATTGCATTGACATAAACTGGAAATTTGGTTTTGTCTACACACTCCTGAGCAGGCCAGAAAGCTTGCTACCAGCACTATCTTAAATGCATTTCATCTGCCCCGCCAAATAGCTCTGGGAGAAAGGCATGCTTTCCACACAGCCCAATCAGATGCAAGTCAATCAGCTGCAAGAACAAAGTGGGTTGTGTAAGACGTGGGAGACAGAGGGACTGCTGTTCAGACAGAGCCTGGAGGTCCACCTCCTCCCAGAGGCTGGCACGAGGAGCCGGCTCTGAACACAATGTTCTTGGGCTTGAGTACAGGTGAGCCTCCCAGGTCAAGAAGACAAGTCCATTCACTTCCCTAGTTTCTTCAGAAGAATGAAGAGGGAGGTTATGTCCCAACAAGCAAGGGAAGACAATGACAGAAGCAATACACGCTTGCTCAGCTTTGGTGGACTCCTTATCAGCTGCGCCCTACCCTCAGCTGACATAGGGTTTAGATGATGGATTTGTCTGGGACGGTTTGGACAGAGCTAATCCTGCTTCAGGCAGGGAGTTGGACTCAATGGTCTCTGGACGTCCCTTCCAGCCTTTGACATAAATCAGCAGAGCTCCACTGACCCCTGGGGATCTCGCCTTCAGCTTTCTAAAGCCAGCTGGGAGGATGCAGGCACCCAAAAAATAAGCATGTTGCCTCTGCACAGCCAGCAGGAAGGGCCTTGCAGCCCACCGCGCTCAGCAGAGGCTGAAGGAAATCTCCATTCCATTATATATATTATAATAATGTAATGCACCCCAGCAAAAGCTCTTCACTTTCCAACTACCTCCACTGGGTGTTTGGAAGAGACGTGGCCCTTTGGCACGTGGCACTGGCTTATGCACAGTCCAGAGAGAGCCACAAACCCTTCTTTGCCTTTCTGAGTTCACTCCTCCAAGGAGCAAGGTCATTCCATCCCTCTTCAATACACAAAAGCTCCATTTTCAGATGAAAAAATACCATCGGTTTTGGTACTTTTTTTTTTTTCAATCCAAGTTCCAAAGCATTCGTGGGGACTCGTGACAGCCCTCTTGCATTCAGGCAAGCAAGGCCATGCAGGTGTCTATACAGCAAGGGCTCCAAACTGTGAGCATTTGGATCAGACAAGCTGAGAGGCTTTCTCCAATCCAAGGCAAAGCCTCCCCTCCAGGCGTTCAAATGGCTCCCTCTCTTTGCAAAGGGTTGAATCCAAAATGATTGAAACAGATTGGCACCATGAGACACCGCATCCTACTTGCAAAGGGACAGCACTGGAGAGTGTAAGTCTTGGCTGATGTCTGCAAGCCTGCTCACCCCTCTCCATGCTGAGTGCAATTTATGTTTTCTCCTCTTCCACTCCCAAAACGGAGGAGTTTCAACTTGTCCCTGCCCCCAAAACTGCCACTCATACTTCATCACCTCATGATGGGATCCTTGTACCGCTACCAACCCTCTTCTTGGCCCTGACCACTCACCAAAGCATTCATTTACATGCACACGATATGGAGCTCCACCGTGACACGAACTCAAGACAACAGCATTTAATAAAATGAACTGTCCATCGTAGCCTGAAAATCCAGCTCTCTTCAAAGCTTATACTCGGCCATTAATAAGTTGTGGCTTAATTAGAAAGCCTGCTAAATTAATACAGCCCAAGAGTGGCTCAAGGTCATGAATGGTATAGCACAGGAAGGCACACTCTCTTTCCTTTGCCCTGAAAGTCAAGCAGACAGAGTACCCAGGCTGGCCATCCTTTCCATTTGGCATTAATTGGCAATAATTGGAATAATTAATTGCAATAATTGCCACTGTCCTAAAGAGCATATAGAGAACCAGCAGTTTTTCTTCTCAGACTCCTATTTCTCTTCTTTAATGAGAAACTGATGATCCGTGGTGAAGGCATATATTAAGAAGAGCATGTGATGGACATGAGGCTGCTCTGTAATGAGTTATGAGTCCTGTATGTGACCTGGATACTGGGCCATTTATTGTACAGCTGTGTTGGTTCAGCTTAACAGGATGTGTGGAAGCAGTTGTCAAAGCTTGTTTAGCCGGTGCTGGGATGGCAGAGCAGCAGATCAAAACTCCCTCCCGCTCTCTCTCCCCCACCCAGGTTGGGAAGTTTCTGTTGAGCAGCTTTTCAGGTGATCTGCATGGAAAGGGGTGTCTGCAAACAGCGAGGAGGTAGCAGGGCTTCATGTACGATAGGCATGCACATAGCACACCGCTTGGTTTTGAGCCCATTTCCCTCTCTGCATTACACTGTGCCATATTCCTAGCACGAACACCGAACTGCATTTGGTTTAAGACGATGGATTGATTTCTCCATCCACCGCTGGCCACAGGCACCCAAAAAGAAGGTTATAGCAGGTCCTTCTTGATGGCATCTTAGATGTTAAGAGAAGAGAAGAACTGCAGGTAAGCATGACTTATCTGTGGGACATTATAGCCTGAAGTTCAGACTAAGACACATAGCATCTGCTTCCACACCAAGGGGGTGCAGCCAGGAACCAGGAAGGGGATGGAGGTTCAATCAGTCCCATCACCGTGACAGTGCATGTAGCCCAACACCCACGTGCAGATGATTTCAGATCCAGAACACTTCACTGTGCAATCGGGACTTGGCTGGAAACCTCATGAGAACAACACCCTTCCCAGCGAAGCACCCGCCCTCCATACCCTGATGGTTCAAACAGACTCGGAAAGTACCAGGCAGGTGCAGATCATATCACTCTGACAGGGGTAAAAGCCCTGGGGCACAGGCTGCTATGAGAACATTTTGATGTCAACATCTAAGATACCATCAAGAAGGGCCTGCTCTAACCTAGAATGCCCTTGAAGGCAATTTACGGATTAATGATATGGATGTATTGGATTAGTTAGCAGACCAAATGTTTTCTGCGTTCTTCCTGTTGGCTAGAAGTGCCTGGGAAGAGCCAAAGCTGTTGTTATAATTAACATTTTAAATGGTGTCTCTGAATAACCTGGACAAAGAACTGGGCAGAAGGGTGCTAGGGGAACCACTAACGAGGAAAGCTGAGGAGCTGTTGAGGCTGCTTTGCTCCGACGGCTACGCACTCAGCAAGTTACTGCTCAAACAGCAGCCGAGGCAAGTGCAAAACCAAATCACAACTCCTAACCTAGGTTGGAGTAAGGTAAGAATGATCCCTTCCCCGCAGGGTCTCGTGGTGCTCATAGTGAAGGGCAAGATCACATTTTTTGATCCATCCACTGAGGTATGTTTTGGGAGAACAGCAACATCCAAAAGGGCCTGGCTTAACTAGACATCAAAATCACAAGCAGAAATGCCGCTTTGGAGACACAGCTGTTGTGATGATGCTCATCTAAGAAGTGTCCAATGGCCTCGTGTGCATTAGCACATCTGTCCTCACAGCACCCGGCACCAGGGAGAGGATTGACCCACGTACATGGGAAGAATGACGACCCAAAGATTGAAACACCAGGTGTGAAAAGCATCCACACTCAGCAGAGGACTCGACGTTTAACTACACAAAGGAGCTTAGGCACATGTTTGCGTGCATCACTGAGCAGTGCTGGATCTATACACCTGCTTAAGCATGGCCTGTATGGATGGTGTAAATGACTTGCCCAAGATCACCCAAGATGTCTGTGGCAGAGGTAGACCCTGAACCCTAGTCTCCTGAGTCCCAGGCTAGTACCTCTGCCATATGCCCAGGCTTCCTCCACCTTTTATGACCAATATGCTAATTGCACTGATTACTTGTTGCAGCCCTGTAATGATCTTAATGACCATCTTAATGACCAGGTGCCCAAAGAGAGGTGCCTCTCTTTGGGCACCTGGCCACTGAAGAGGTGGTTGCAATTTTTAATAGGAAAAAAAAAGCAACAACCCCCTTTTTACCATGTCACCTGCTGACTGTCACATGTGCACAAAATTCCCCCCACCGAGAGGTGTGCTCCATTGTAAACCCAAGCAGCTGTGCTCCACGGAGGTGGCCCGCTGCAAACACACCCACTACCTAAGGCTCAGAAATAAAACTACAAAGGAAAAAGTTTTTGCCTTTGGTTACTGGCACCAGAATCAGCCTGGCCCTGTAATTGCTCTGCAACAATATCTGATGTTGAATCAGTTTAAGGCATTCATTATCTTGCTGACACCTGACTCATACGAGCACATGGGACCCAATCCCGCTGCTGCTTCATTCCAGGGGAGCGGGACCGCTGGCGGGCCGGCACAGCGCGGAGCTGTTGTTTGCCTTGCCACTCATCCATCTTATTTATTTAATGAGGGAAATTAAACAGTTCCATGTGGTTTTGATCCAACCAAAGTCGGCTGAAATCACACAGTGACCTGTGCAATACGTGTGCGCCAAATTGATGTCCTTTTAAATATGCACAAGGTAGATTTGTATCTTATAGACTAACCAAAGTAGATATATACACACACACACACATACATACATACATATATACACAGACACATACTTACCTATGCATACACACACCCCCATACATATATACACATACACAGCACCTGTACACGCCACGGAGTTTAATCCTAATGAACTTAAATATATATATATAGAGAGAGAGAGCGCGCACAAGGTTTTGTGGGCCAAAGCTTACTTGACTTCAGACCAAATAGTCTCTTTTCAACAGGCTCCAGCAAAGGCTGGGTCATGGGCGGAAACACAACATTGACACAGGTTGTTTGTTCAAGGGGTCCACCTACTGGGTAAACTTGGGTAAGCCAAACAGACCTGTTTATTCTCTGCCCGCATCAAACCAGCCCCAATACCTGCCTCTCCACCAACAGGGCAGCTCCTTCCAAAGGAATGGCCAAAACGATGGGCTGGAGAGCCCACAGAATACCTCCAAGAAAATGATGAAGTTTGGTGCAACACAGGAAAAAAATATATTATTCCACAAGGGCATTGCTCTTTCATGCCCGGTTGGTAGCAACACAAAGACAGTCAATACCTCCCAGACCCAAAGATGGTTGGATACAGATGGAAGAAAGCCTTCCTCCATTTTGAATAGAGTGCCCTTGGGTCATAGGTTTCATAGATTTCATAGACATTCGGAATGGAAGGGACCTCGGAAGATCATCGAGTCCAGCCCCCGACCCAAGGGCAGGAAGTCAGCTGGGGTCACCAGATCCCAGCAAGATAAATGTCCAATTGACTCTTAAAGGAATCCAGAGGTCTCTGCACGTTGCAAGATGAGGTCCTCCACAGAGTAAGGCCAGTGTCTGTGCACTAGCTCCACAGCCAACCAGCACTGTCCTGATGCATGGCTGCCCTCTGCCCAGAGGAAAAGCCTCCTTGGCCGATAGGCAGATGTGGAGCCAGCATTGCTCTCCAGCCTTGCACTTGCATAGACCATATGAGGGTCAAGCAAAGCTGCAGTCCCTGTTGGGGAGATTGCGATATGCCATGGACTGGCGGCTTCCAACTTTCTCCATGCATCATTGCCCAACACGTGATGGAGCCTCTGGCTCGCTTCCAGCCATGGCTTTGACCCAGAAGCACCTCGATGGCTCCGGAGACTTGAAGAGGTCACCCCTCTCCCCACGCAATGCTGGGATGGTGGTAGACAGCCAAGGTGCTCAAGTGCACATGTTCTCAGTTGGGATCTCAGATCCTACACTTTGTCCCGCCAGAGCCAAGTTTCTATTCCCTTCAGAGCATGCTGCAAAAATATGTTCTTCCCTGAAGGGGCAGCTGAGCAGGGCAGCACGTGGAGGAAGGACAGGACTTTGCTTTGGGAATGAGAAGGTCTGGGCACCCTCAATTTGTCCCCAACAGCTTTTGCAAGTGCAAGCTATTAGCTTCACTTTTTGGGCATCCCCAGAAAGGCTGAGCTCTTCAGAGAAGAGGCAGAGACTGAGTTTTTGCCCCAAACAGCTTGCACATTTCTAACATAGGACAGAATGAAGCAAGGACAAGGAGCGCCGGGGAGAGGAAGTTGGCATGGAGGGAGCCAAAAGTCCACGGTTACTCAGCTAGCGTGCACTTCAGTGCAGCCCGTTGAATACGGGACCCACGGACACAGGTACATTTGTTGTGAGCTCTCTGGGGCAGGGAGCATCCTCTCTTTGTTCTCTGTTTGCCAGCCGCATGCCTCCTTGAGCTCGTGTGCACAATAGGGCTCATAGGCCCGATCGCAATCCAAAAAAAATTAATTCCTTGGGAAGAAAGATCAAAATCCACTCACATCATCTCACTGAGGGCATCACACGGGAGCTCTCAAGGGAGCTGAACAGCCGCAGAAGTTGGATGGTTATTTGCTGGGGAGCAGGGGCACGTGCCATGGAGAAGGAACCCATCCTCCAGCACACGTGCTGGCGTTCAGCTTTTTCAAGGGCTGCGTAGGTGTGCGAGTGCTCACAGACAGAGGCTGGATGCTGAACCCCATAGAGGAGAGCCCGGGAAAACACGTCTTCCAGGTGGCTTAGCTGTAAACTCCTCCTATGATGTTTTAACACAGGCTAATATGCACTGTGGAATAAGGAAAGACACAGCCCTGATGGCGCAACAGCTTGTCTCTCCTTTTGCAGGTACAGCTCACCTCATCCCGACGCCTTCCCTTCGCTTTACATCAAGCCAGTGTTTTCCAAAATGCCCATTATAATTTACAATAAAGACATTGGCACAGTGACATTTACTGCAAAGCTTGCGCTCATTAAAACAGTCTCATTGCCTCATTAATTCCATTTTTCAGAAATTATGTTCATTTTTATGCACCATGCTACCTCCTCACGCATTTCGCATGCTGCTATTCCACGTTTAAGGAATGTGTCGCAGAGAGGTTTCCAAATCAGCAATCCCAGTGCCCTAGAAACAAAATAATTACTTTTTCCACTGCTAGTCCCCGTTAACCCACTCAAGATAAATAAAATTAATGCAACTACATTTGTCACGTGAGTTTAATTATTCCAAATGGCATTAGCCATGGCTATAATTGTACAGGAAATGTGCTTCATGATATTGAGACTCACAGAGCGGAATTTAGTAGCAAGCTTTTTATTTATTTATTTATGTTGCATTTTCGAAAGCGCCGAGGAAGCGCAGCGCCTAAATTGTAGGGTGGAACGACTGCATCTGGCATGGGGGTGTGATTGCACACACCCACCAACCTGCGTGCAACACTCGAACACCTGCACCATCTGTACACACAGCCATGCAACAACTGTTGTCAGAACGGGGGCTGGGCACAGCAGACTGCCAAAGCAACAAGTCAAAGACCAGATGCCCACGGACACCGGTGGCAAACGCACACACCTGATTTTCTGTTTAGCTGCATCGTGAGAGATTAAACTTCCAGGCCAATTTCTTCAGCTGTGCTGGCTGCTGGCCTGGAAAACCCTTTCAGGTTTGCCTGGGCCGCTTCCCCGGCTCTCTGGAGAGCACAGCGGGGAGGTTTGGTCCTACCCACTGCTGCCCCTGCCCTGCAAGGGTCCGACCCAGAAGTGAAGCATGAAGCCACCTCTCACCATGGCTTGCAGATCTCTCCTAAAAGCAGCAACAGACTGGCCGAGGTGGGAGCTGCCTGTGGGGCTCTTTGCTCCAGTCGCCATTTCGAGGGTCCTTCCTTTTCCTTTTTCCCAGCAGCGTGAGGGGGGAGCAATACAAGCAGGGCTCTTAGGGTGCATCTACACATGCACTTGCATTAGCCTATTTTAATGTGCATTAAAGTGTCACTGAAATAGTGTGCTATTTAGTTGATGCATATTAAAATAGGCTAATGCTCATTAAGCGTCACTTTAAAACTGTGCTTTTTACTTAATGTGCACTAAGTCAGGCTAATGCACATTTTCTTAGTGCCTCACAATGGAGGTGCTAGATTTAACGTGCATTAACTAAAATGCATTAATGCACATGTAGACACACCCTTCGGCTGCAAACAGCATTTGGAAGAGGAATGTCTCAAAGCTGATTAGACCCTGTAGGAAAATACATATTAGCCTACCTTAATGCACATTAACTAAAGAGCACGGTTTTTAAAGTGATGTTTAATGTGCATTCACTAAATAACACGTTTTTTCAGTGACACTTTAATGTGCATTGAACCACACATGTAGACATACCCTGTATGCGCCTGCTGTCCTCTGGAAGACTGCTCCAGCACCGCTCCCCATGACAGGGAACATGTTGTCCCTAGCGCTGACATGCTTCATCACAGACGGCGTGATGGGCATCATCCCGGAGGAGTGCAGCTGTCACAGCCATTCACAGCCCAAAATTCACTCTTTAATGTTGCATGGGCTTGATCCATTAATTGCTTTGAAGATTAGGACCAAAGCCTCACCCTGGCACAGGCAAGGGAGAGAAGCACAGGCCTGATGTGCCCATGGCAGCCGAGGCCGAGACCAGCCCGTGCAGTGCCAGCTGGAGCCCGCACGTTGTTTTCACATTCAGCCCCTGATCCAGGGATTTGCAGTCTGGAGGTGACAGGCGTGGGGACCTCCAAGCCTTGCTCTGAGGTCCCGTGCATGACAGCAACTGAAGATCAGACGACAGTCCTCCACCTGCTCCCTGCAGGGAGGGCAGGGTAGAAGCACGTTGCCCGAGCTCACTGGTTCATGCTACAGCCTTGCTCAGGCACGACAGCCACCACCTCGGCCCAGAACCTCTCAGGGCTGGCTGCTTGCAGCCTGCCTCTGTGGGGAGCGAGGAAGGATAGTCACGTAGGGAAGGCACCAGGCCAGGAGGCAGGAGACACGGGCTCACTCCCCATATCACCTGCAGTGGGTCATTTTGTCTGCCCCATGCCTCAGTTTCCCTGCCTGTGAAATGGGGGTAATATTTCCCTACTTCTAAGGGGCAACATCTTAAAAGCTCCTACAGCAGGAAGGCCAGAAAAGTCCCTGCCAAAGTGGGACAGAGATGGACACCCAGATCCCCATGCCATGCCACAGTCAGTTTGGGGGCATGTGTGCGCACACACACATACATACACCAACTTTCCTGTAGAAGTCAGCCTTCTGCACAGTATCAACCACTGAAATCACAGTTGCTGTACTTGGTTTTGCTTCTCTGGAGGGGGCGTCTAGGGAACCCTTCCTGGCTCCTGTCTGAGAAAAGAGCCATTCTCCTTCCTATCCTGGACTCATTTTGCAAAAGGCCCGGTGTTCTCCCCGTGCCTCCTTTCCCCCTCTCTTCTCCAAAGTAGACCAAGACACTCAGCCCACCTCCAGCAGCCCAGATGCAGCAGTCAGCAGAGCTATGGGCACGACTTCTTTTCCCTCCACGCCGGGGAAAGCTGTGGCCCTCCCTCTCCGCTTTTCCAGCCGCAAGAGTCCATGCAGCTGATTACACGGGCAATTTGACTCGCCTTGCAAAAGCGTGTCACAGCAAGCACAATTCACTCTCCAACATTTTCAGCTGAGTTCCCCACTCAGCTGTGCTGATGTACCGCATTCGGCTTGGCAACCCAAAAACTGCTTTTGCTGCAAAGTTCCTGGAAACGGCCCCAGCCGAAACGGCCACTGCAGCACCAGCAATGAGGGAAAGCTTTCAGGCTGCAGAAATCTCACCCCTTCTTGGTTTACTTTGGCAGGCCATCTTCTAGGACCCACCTCCGTTCTGCCCAGCATAGCTCCGTCAATGCTTCCTCACAGCCAGTGATAATAGACCTGGATCCTGTCACCTCTTACATCTGACATCAGCTCCGGAAAGGCATGGGGCAGGACACTTCAACCTCCCTGGACAGACCATCACTGACCTCAGGCTGTCTGTGCATAGGCAGCAAAGTTTTAAAGACTGACTTGAACGGGAAATTGCAGAGCAAGAGATCATCACAGGCCGGACTGTGTTAAATATGGTCTAAACCAAAACTAGGGATTCTGCCCCATTGGTGACCCTTTTGTTCCTATGGGTTTATTGCTTGCTTCTCCCGGCACTGCCTCCCTGCCAGGCTTTTGTATTCAAATCACTCACTGGTTGATCCGCTGCTCTACCCTTTCACCGCATCTGATGAAGTGAGCTTGAGCTCATGAAAGCTTGTACTTAAGTACCCCTCTGATTTAGTCAGTCTATAAGGTGCAAATCTACCCTACTTGCTGTTTGCCACCTGTCCTTATTTCTATAGCCTCTCTAGAAATAGTCCTCTCTCTGTCCTTGCGCACAATGTGGCCGCTGGCCATGTGAAGTCTCCTTCTTTGCACCACCTTCAATAGAGAAGAGCCAACCCTGCCTCTCCCTCGCTCTCTCCATCTCATGTCAAATCTCAGCCGAAAATGCTGTCTATATTTTGTCCCTAGCTGTACCTCCCGGCTACTCTCCTCCTTTGGAATTAATTATTTAACCCACTAACTGTATTATTTAGTTCTGCGAAGCATCTGGGATGGAGTTTACATGCAATACGCTACCCAAACTCAAACTGTAATGTACTGTACCCTCCAGAGCCCAACAGGGCCGCTTCAATCAGCAGCTGGAAAGAGAGAAGTCTCTCGGGATGAGAAATAAACTCTGAACCAGGTGTCTCTGCAAGGCACCGAGGAAGGAGGTCATGATCTTGATGCCTCCATACTGCCTGTGTCAGACCCAGCGAGTCGCGTCCTGTCTTCATATTTAACAACATTTCATAGAAGGAACAAGCTACAGACCCAGACAGGATGCATCGCATCTCTCCTTAGCATGCACTTTGGATGCATACATTGAGCGATACAATATTAATGAAGGCACTAACTATTGGTTTCCCTTCCCAGCTCTTCTTCAAGTGGCAGTCAGCCACAAGCAGCTTGTTATAAATAGGCATGTGTCATTTAGAAGGTCACGCCATGAACCTTGGAAACTAGCAGAAACTTAACGAGAGACTGTAAAATGCAAATTCAATCAGGGCTTAACTTCCCCCCTCTCACGTGTGCATATGCACATGTGTGCACCCACACACACGCATGCTCAAAGCTGATCTCAAGAGGGCAGTGGGGGATCCTTGTGGGAGAAGTGAAGGGAAACCACCTATCTCCGGAGAGAGAAGGATAAGACCCCAGCTACCCCTCAAGAAAAGAAGCTGGTTTTTAACGTGTAACTTAAAATCCCATTGCTCTACAGCTGCTCTGGAAGATCCCTGTGCCAGCCCCTTGGTAGTAAGAGTCTGTCAATTGGACAGTGCCAGCCATCAATGGAGGCACCCAAAGGAGCCATCTCATGCCTCTAAAAGCAGTTTTGCTACCCAGGGGGTGTGTCTACATGAGATGCTTTACTGCAGAGTAGACTAATCTACTGGTCATTAAAGCGTCACTAGGTAATGGTGCGCAGGAGCTACTGTGCAGTAGATTAGTCTACTGCATGGTTTACTACTACCTGTAAATACGGGACCAGCAGCTGGCACAGCTCACCCGGCCCTGTGCGCATGGGGACCGGCCCTGCGCTCCCTGCCAGCCTGGAGTGGGGCAGAGCAGGGTGGGAGCAAATCTACTCCCAAGAGGGAACATGTATAGACATGTTCCCCAGTAGGCTTACTGTGCAGTATTTTTACTGTGTAGTAAGCCCACTTCAAATTAATAGCACGTGTAGATGTACCCAGGGAGAGCTAACCTCCGGGGGCAGTCCGTACTCTCCTGTGCTGCCAGCAGCTAAAGCTGGGCTTGTAAGGGAGCAAATGTGAAGTTAAAAAAAAAAATCCACCTCCTTTATCCTAAATAAAAACCTTCATGGACTTGAAGAAACCAAGGCTTTTTTTTTTATTATTATTATTATTATTTCGAAGTAGCCTGTTCAGCAGCAGAGCACACAAATACTCATAGCTACGCAAATAGCAACTCTTTATTTGCTTTGTTTGCTCAGCTAATATTGACTTTCCAGCCTAACACTGCTGCTATTGAGTTTGGCTATTCACAATAATGTTTGACTAGCATTAGAACAGCACAGCGATAACAGCATGCGCAAGAGGAAAAGCAATCCATCACCCCTTCGTGGGATAGTGCCATTATGACAAGGGGAAAAAAAACCGTCTGCTTATTCAGTCAAGTACAACTGTTGAATATAATGCTCCCAGTGACACTCCGGGCTAGTTCAAACAATCCAAGGTTATAGTGTTATTGTGTACTCATGCAAAGCAAACACTAGGAGATGGAGCAACAGAAAGGTTACATTTCTGCTTGTCATCTCTGGGTGGGGTTTAGAAACTGTTTTGTTTCTGGCAGCGTTGAGTGAACACTATCCTCATAAAATCCAAAGTCAACCACATAAGCACCATCCCAATGCCTCACCCTACCCAGAAAGAGAAGGAGAATCGTATCAGTGCTACAGCATGTAAACTAAGAGGGGTGACGAAAAGTTGGAACGGTTGGCTGGAAAAACTGGAAGGCAAACCTTCAGAGTTTAGAGACAAAAGGGATTGGCACTGTTTTAAAGCATGCTAGGCTTTCTTTTCTTAGCCACAAAGTCACAGTCTAGGAAGAGTCACTCGTCACGGAGCTTGGGTCAAATGGAAAAGGACGGGGGAAGCCCTTTGCAAAGCGCAAGTAGTCAGGAGTGGATTGTCCCCAGATTTCAACTCACACTGGGATTTTCACATGGCCTCCTACTCTAAAGAGACATAGGGTACATCTACATGTGCAAATAAGCTTGACTAAATTTAATGCACATTAAGTGATTTTTGGCAGGTGTCTACATGTGCAGGGACTTGGGACTAAAGTTAGTCCCAAGTCCCTCCAGTCCTGCCATGGGCCCCTGTGGCCACTGGGGGGGAGCTCCAGCCTCCGGCCACATGGCTACCAGCACTTGGGGCTAACTTCAGTCCCAAGTTGAAGCCAGGAGAGGTGACCAGTCAGGAGCCCAGGGGCTGGACTCTGGCTGGTCCCCTAGTGGCTGGGCAGACTCAACACTAAAGTTAGTCTTGGGCCGCATCTACACATGAATTCATGTGCTTTAATTAATCAAGCCTAAATTTTGCAGTTATCAAATTTAGGCACGATTAGCCTAAGTTAATGTGCATTAAGGGTATGCGTGTGTAGACATGTGCCCATAAGGCACATTAACTTAGACTAACGTGCATTAACACATCTCATGTACGTGCGCCCAAGTTAGCCATGCTAGTCTAAAGACACAAACACAAATAGATCCAAAGATTCAGTAAATCAGAGCAGTGCTCCGCTAGCTAAGAAGCAAGGCTGCAGCAGTGTCTTTGCAAGGAAAACATATCGACTTACAATGCTCTCTCTTAGATAAGTGTACTTAATATACTTTTCATTTCCTGACTGACTTGACAGACACATTTTAGCTTCCTTTCAGATTCCAAAACCAGCCTGATGGCCTTGTTGTTTACCTCCAAGAAGCTTATACAAACTATACATATGTACATAGCAGCCTTAGACAAATGAAAAGAGCAGTCACTTGTTATCATGAGTCTAAATTAATCTGTTTTCTTCCTGTTAAAACAAAAATACATAACCAGGAACAAAGATACAAGTCTACAAGTTTATTTGAGCCCTTCAGGTCAGTAGAATTGCAAAACATTGTATAAAGCCAAGCAAAAATTCAAAATGGCCATCCTGCAGAGGAAGTCCAGCATTGCAACATGTTGTAATATTCACTTATAGGACTCGAATTCAGGAGTCAGGTGCCCCACTATTCCCCCCCAGTGAGCCAGGCTTCATGACCAGACTACATTTCCCATGGTACACCCAGAGTTATGCAACTCCCACAATGCACTGCACAATTTGGGCAGAGAAAACCTGCATTGCCCTGCGGGAGATGAAGTTACCCATGACACTCAGGCCATGGGAGAGGTCCGGGGCTTGAACCTCACCCCCTATCAGGCAAGGAAATGCAATTTATTGCTCCACTGAAGTGACTGGGAATGAAAAGTTCCAGGTCAGATCCATAAAATGACAGATTCTAATTCTGACCTGACCTGAAATGAAACCCTTCAGTTAAGTTTTCCTGAACAAATCGCTTTAATTTGAACAGAAACAGTGGTTTACTGTTGGAAAAAATCATTCTGATGGGCAACTCCAGACTGGCTCTAATGCTAAGGGATGGCACAAAAGAAAAAAAGAAAGGTAGCATAGGCCAAGCATGAGTAGGTGTCTTCTTTTCTGTTAAACACAGATTTTAGTTGCATCAGTTGACGATAAACTCTCCTTCCATTCAACCCCCGTTCCAGAGGGAGCAATGCCACATTAACCTGGGATATTCGGTCTCTCACGTGCATAGCTCGCTCGCTAAATGGGAAGAAGTGTCATGCATTAATCCCCTTTTTCTGCTACAGTATTGCCCATCGATTCATTCATCAATTATTCCCCCCATCTCCATCTGACATGTGTGTGCTGCTCAGCTCATGACACTTGCCATCTCTCGGTTTCATTGTAACTCTCATAATATTTGATGGTTTTTTTAAAGTACCAGATACTTGAGTTATGTGCTTATGTAAAAATCTATGTTCCTGTGCTTTTAAAAAAATAAGCACCTATTCCTCTCAGCTGTGCAGAGAAGTTTGAAAATATGAAGGGCTTGGACAAAGGAGGCAAAGGAAATGAAGACCAAATTTATTTATTTTTTTTAAGTCTCCTGATTTTGAAGGCCATCTCCTGGGCTTGAGGGAACGAGCCGAGTGAGGTCGGAAGTGTCAATGCTGAATGTAGCTTGAGTTTCTCTCTCACGCAACACGTTGCTTTCTTTTTTTCCCATCAGGCATCATAGATCCTAAACCCAGTGGCAGCTGACTTCATGGTTTGGTGTTTTAGGCTGACACAAGGCAGCAAAAATACTGAACATCCACTTTGCACTTTCAGGGATGGCATTGGTATGCTACTTGCCCCTGCTGTCTTCCAGCAGAAAAATGAAAAGGATGTATTATTTATAGTTAGAAACCCAATCCTTCACACTGATTTGAAAGGCATTTCCAGACATTAACCAGAGCACTGACTCAAGAGCAGGTATCCCCATTTCTTGCTGTTTCTGTAAACACAAATGCCATGCGCGTACCTTCTTATCGGAAGGGATTGGATCCAATGGTTTTGAAAAAACAAATCCCCCAAGCTGAGAGGCTTCTCCCTGTCCTGCGGCACACAGCCGGAGAGAGCTCAAATACATTTTTGCAGACAAATGAGATGGGGAACAGCATGACAGCAGCATCATAACGGTGACTGCAAGGCCCTGTTTCAGCGCACGAGAGGCAGAAGGAGAAGCGGCCAGCCAGAGAGGCACTGAAGGGTCCCCACTGCTTGGAGAAACTCTTTGGCCCCTTGAACCTTTAAAACACTCTCTAGCATCTCCAGTGCCTTTTCTGCCACCTGCTCTCATGAAAGAAACACTTTGAAATTGTTCTTGAAAGAGGAAAACACCGCAACTTTTTGTTTTTGGAAATGTTGCTGTATCCCCACTCCGGTCTCGGCTTTCTTCTGGCTTCCCCATGGTCCTGAGCTGCCAGCTGGGTACGGTAGGAATGCAGAGGACTGCAATCTTTTTGCAAGGGGTGCAACACTCATCATCAGCAATACCTCACGGTCGAGGATGATCGTCTCCCATGACTGCTTTGTCTGCGGGTGCGAAGATGGCTGACGAGGCCTACCTGGGATCAACAGGCTCTGTCATGGCTCAGACATACGTTTCCACACGGGGTGGGTGGCTGCAGGTTCTTGGTTCAGTCCACGACTGTTTCTGCCACTCCTGCTTTTCCATCTCCTGTTGTCATCGCGAGGTTTCAAAGTACCCAAATCCTTGCAGCAGACTCTTCCTCCATTTGGGGGGGCAGTCCTGGGCAATCGTCTCCCACGAGTTGATGTCGATGCTGCATTTTTTCCAAGTTGGCCTTGAGGACGTCCTTGAAGCACTTTCTCTGCCCTCTGCTTGAGCGTACGCCTGGGCCGAACTGGGTGAATAAATCCTGCTTCAGGAGACTGGAGTCAAACAGCCAGCACAGCAAAGTTGATGCTGGATAATCATCACCTCGATGCTCGTGGTGTTTGCTTGCGAGAGAGCACCGATGTTGGTGCATCCGTCTTCCCACTGGACTCGAAGGATCTTCCACCGGCAGTGTTCATGGTACTTCCCCAATGACTTGAGGTGTCTCCTGCATGTTGGCCACGTCTCCGCTATGTTCACTGAGGTGGGGATCACGACTGCCTGATGAACCATGAGCTCGGTTTGGGATCTGACACGGTGAGCTTCAAAAATCATTTTCTTAGGCATCCGAAGGTTGTGCTGGCACGTTTGAGGCGATGTTGGATTTCTGCAATGCTGTCAGCTTTCTGCGAGAGATGGCCTCCAAGGTACGGGGAATACTCAACGCTCTCCAGAGTCTCACCTTGAATCTGAATGACCGGAGCTGGGGATTGCTCGTTAAGAGCTCATTGATGGAGGACCTTAAGCATCAATCCCATACAGCACTAGCACGCTGGAGGAAAGAACAAACTACGCCTGCCGCGGCCTCAGGAGCTGGATGTTTTCTCCAGGTGTGTTTTTCAGGGGCATGAGGGCATCTACACTTCCTGGTGTGGGATAATGTCACGGGCTCAGTAAGAAAGACGTCTGGTGGTTATAAAACAGCACAGGGACTTGGGAAATCAAGGTTTAGTTCTGGGCTCTGATGTGGCTTTGCTGGGTTCAAATGACTTGGTTTCCATGGACCTCTCTTCCCTACCCATAAAAAGGGGATACGAATAGGCACAGCACTGCCTTGTGCTCCCTTAGGCCTGGATTATCCCCCAGCAAATCAAGTAGGGCAATAAGCACAAGTTCCAGCTGGGAGACTTCTCACTCCCTCTGACTGTAAAGCCATGCCAAGGCCTAGAAACTAGCAGCAACCACAGACTTTTTACGCTCTAATAGATACAGATTACATCCCATTCAACTACAGGTGTCCCCCCTCTAAGCTAAGCCCTTCTCACAGACTGAGCAAACACCTTTGCAGGGACAGCTGTCGCTATGCTGGTTATATCCCCGCTCCTGCTATTATCACCTGCAGACTGCAAGGGGTTTTTTTGTTTTTTTTTTCCAGGGACTAAAAGGGAAAAGCCTCTTATCTCCCTTCTTCTATGTATGTGAACAAAAAAAAACAAAACAAAAACCAAGGAAGAAGGAGAAAAAAAAAAAGAAAGAAAAGAGGAAGCACTTGAGAACCAACCACATCTATAAATATAAAAGAGGCAAACATGTTTCATATCGCAAATGACTGCAAAATAACGAGACGAAGAGCGAGCTCTCATTAGTCAACTGCTATGCTGGGAAGGGAAGCGAGGCATAAATTATCTGTTTGCTTTGGCTGAATCATCACCGCCAGACACACAAGCACCTGTGTTCGCAGCTTCACACACGCCGAGTGAAGTTCAGCCCCTCGCACAAGAACTCAAACCGGGGCAGAGGAGTTGCACAGGTTTCAGGCTGGTGAGCTGCCCAGGCATGGCCTTCACCCAGAAGGCAAGAGGGCTCGCCTTCCTCCAAAGACACGCTGCTTGCACACACGTGCACCGTGACATGGGAGTGGGGGAGAGGGCAGGGAGGGTGAGGTTGCTCTTCCATTGGGTTTGCAAAGTTGTCTAAATTAGGAAAGGGAAGTGTTTCGGTGGGGTCCTTGTCAGAGGTTGCACTGCTCTAGATATGAATATTTCCACCCTGGAGGCCTATGATTGCATCTCTCATGACCTTTCTTTTCTACGTGTTCATTTGTTGGACCGAGGTATCAGATTATAACGAATCCCAGCCCCCTTGCAATGCACGCACGCTTACCCACACCTTTCCCAGAGGAGACAAGACTGCCAAGCTTACACCTCTACCCCCTCCCAGGTTTAATTTTGGACATTCATGTTTTTGACAGGAGCACACGTGCCCAACATGGTCTCATAACCTCCCGAGTTTCGTGAGGACCCAAGGCCCAGCTTGTTCAAACCCGGCGTCGAGCGAGAATCTGAACTCTGGGACGTTTTGCTAAAGCACAGCTCCAGTCTTTAGGGTCGCTCATGCAAGGGTTTTAAACACGATTTTCAAGTCACATTACCTTCTCCTGCATTGATTTGTACAGTCAACTTCCTGCACCATGTGAAGGGAAAGTGGAGAGAGGGGCTCGGTGCAGATAATCAAGGATGTCTGAACGATGATACTTCGGCAACAGACCGAGACGCATCTCACCAGTGAGCAGAGACACTGTTCGACTGCCCTCTGACGAGCAGGATGCGTGATTTTGGACACCCAAGCATCCACTCCTATGGAAACATGTCTGTGCAACTTTATTAGTGAAGAAGCCACGTGCAAAAGCCACAGACAGAGCAAATGCTGGCAGAGAGGTGCAGAGCCCCGTTGCAGTCAGCGTGTGCGCACGACCCTGCTAGCACTGCATTTGTTAGGCCGTCGGTATTTCACCTGGGAGTTGCTAACGGAGGAGAGGTAATGATTTCCCCTTGCACACCAAGGAGACCCTAGCAGAGATTTGCTCTTCCTAGCAGGATACATAGACATAGGGGACCTGCCTCCCCAATGGTCCGGAGGGCCAGTCTGGATAACGGGGCTGCTTAGACCCCAGGTCCTGACTCCATGGGAACCCAGCTTGGAAGCAGAATAGTGAAGAACCAGGCAGGTTCCAAGAAAACCAAGTATATGGATAACCAACAATACCTCGTTTCAAAAAGGCCCTGCTAAGACTTCAACATCATCCCCACCCTTGTCTGTTCTGCACAAATCAGGCATGGTTTTAGGAGCAACGGTCTCAAGTTGCAGCAAAGGAAGTTTAGGAAAAAAATTCTCATTAGGAGGGTAGTAAAATACTGGGACAGTTTCTCCAGAGAGGTGTTGGCATCTCCATCCTTGGAGGTTTCTAAGACCCAGCCTTGGCTGGCTGAGGTGGTTGGGGATGGTCCTGCTTGGAGCAGGGGGCTGGACTGGATCTGACCTCCTGAGCTCCCTTCCCACCCTCATTTTCTTTGAGTCTATGGGTATCCTGGAGTTTAAAACATTACTGACACTAGTAGAGCCCTCTGCCCATTAGGATTAGTTTCCGTGGTACTGTGGGTCCACGTCTGGCCTTTGAGATGATGCCTGGTGAAGCTGAGGTGGGTAAGTACAGGCTGGCAAGACAGGGCCAAACTCTGGACTAGAATTTCTGAGCTTTTCCAAGAAAATGACACACAGACTAAAGAACTAGACTTGAATAGTTCTGCCTAGGCCCCAGGCCTGCCAAATGACAAATAGCCCCTTATTACTATTATACATGCATGTCTGCAGAGCCCCCTTGTAGCAGCTCTCAATTATACTTTGTGCTTACATTGCACCTTTCATCTCTGGAGCCCATGCTGCTTTACAAACATTAAATCAATGTTGGAATTTTTGCCAAAGGCAGGAAAGAAAAGGAAATCCCTGTGTTGATGCCTCCGGTCCCTGCCTGTCTCATTCCTGCCACAAAGACGAGGATTGTGTGCGTGAAAATACATGAAATGTTTTAATTTGGGGGCTCTCCAGTGTTTTTAATAAACTGTGAGATTACAGGGCTCATCTTAGCGCAGCTTGTTTCTGCACGGACCTGACCACAAGCGCCTTTCACTGTCCTGGCTGGTCAGCCAAGATAGGCCACAGCCCATCGAGGCCTCCGAAAGTCCATCCCGTGTCTTGCAACCCTTGGATCTCTATTAAAGCCCTTGGTAAGGAAACCACAATGAAACCACGGGCTGTTCCAGCGAGACGCACGCGCACCTCCCCAGACAACCCCAGCGGGGTCGGTGAGCCCGTGGAAATGGCTGCCTGCTTCCCGTCTCCACGTTGACGGCACGTAGCCCAGGCCACGCTTCCCCGTGGGCAAAGACCAGCTGTTCGTCTCTTAAGCTTTCACTCCAGCTCCTTCCCAAGCACGACTTCACAACCGGGTTTTTAAGCGGTATTAAATATTGGCTAATACCAGCAAAGGGGAGCCGTGAGCCGCGCGGAGCGCAAACAGGGAAGCGTCGTGCTGGCCAAGGCTTCTCCGAGGGGTGCCCTCACGTTGCTAGAAGACAGCCAGCTCTGGACTTTCCTCTTCAACTCAGAGCAGCATCCAAGCCACTGTACCCGGCCCAGGAACGGGGACAGGATTGGGACCAGCTCAGTCCATCGAGGGCACTCAGTCCATCAAGGGCTGACTCGATTGGGACCAGCTCAGTCCATCGAGGGCACCCCCCCCGGGGGCTTGCTGACTCAGAGCGCATCGTGAAAGCCATCGGTAGCACGATGACAGACTGAGAGCTGCCTAGTACAGCCAGTGCCGAGAGCCTGAGGTTCTTAAAAATGAATCTGGAAAACTTCCCAGATGCTACATCTGCCCGTCTAATTTATACCTTGGAGGCCGAGCAGGAACGAAGGGGAGAGGAATTAGCGTGCTGCTCTCTCCTCTCTCTATCGCTGCAGCCAATGTGGGCGCCTCCATCCTGCAAAATGCAATTTAGCCCCCCCAAAAAAGAGCTGCTGGCTAAATGCACACAGCTCCAGGTGTACTGCACTGCCGGGGCAGGGGTGCCATACCCGCAGGGTTAAGGGGCAGCCTCCAGGGTTGATAAACAGCTCTGCTTCTTCACTACCAGTGAAGCATTGAAATGGGGAAGGTGTGGGCTCTCCATCCCTGGGGGTGTTCAGGAAGAGGTTGGACAGCCCCCGCTTGGGGATGATCTAGGTGCAGTAATGCCCCTGGGTATTTCCAAGGCTTCTGGGCTTTGCCACATGGGGCTGGAAGGGATTTTCCCCCCACTCCTGCTGCTTCATCTTCTGGGGGGCAAAGGGGCAGCACTCAGAGGCATTGAGTGTTGGCTGCAGCCAGGGCTGGGGATTTTGCTGGGGGTGTACCAGTGCTCCTGCTGGGACTTAAACACGGATATGCCTGGCTAAAGGGTCTTGTCCCCCTTCTTGGGGTCAGACCGATGCTGTATTTGGGGTCAGGGAGGAATTTCACCCTATGGTCCAAATGGTGCAGACTGTGGGGGATGTTGCCTTCCTGTGTAGCAGGGGGTCCTTGGATGTCTCCAGTGTATTTTAATGACCGGTGCAATCTTCCAGTGATCTGTAAAGTCCCTTCCAGCCCCTAAAAACTATGAAACAGCAGGACATTGGCCGGTGTGGTTCCCCTGCTTCACCTGGGGCAGGGGCAGGTGTGTCGTCTTACGGTGGTGCGGGGGCACTTGCAAACACAAATGGCTCCGGGGAAGCTCAGGGCACTGCTCCGAGTGACCCATCTCCAAGCCCCCCACGCTGGTAACAAATCAAAGTGATTTGCAAGCGGGTATCGGAGAGGGGGTGTCAGCAGGACCCTGGGAACTGGGGCACTGCAGGGCCCACCTTTGCCCATGAGAGAGCTACTCCATATGCCTGGGCATCACTTCCATATACCCTGGAAGATGTGAAACATGCCACGTGGCCTCCGAGACTTTGCTGATCTGGACTAGACTTCCCAAGAAGGTGGTGAGGTCCCAACCTTGGACGTCTTCAAGAGGAGACTGGACAGACACCTCGGTGGGATTATTTGATATCTGCAGTATTCCTGCCCAGAGCAGGGGGGTTGGACTCGATGACCTTTCAAGGTCCCTTCCAGCCCTGCATTTCTACGATTTGCTTGGCATACAGGCTTGTTTTCTACACGTTTAGATAAAACAACATGTGGGGACTTCCTTTAACTCCATTTTCTGCATCTTCGTGCATGAAAGGTAAGACAAAAAAAATTAAATCCATGCATACACTTTTAGCCCAAACTCCATTCTGCGTGCGCACAGGTCCTCGGCATAGGGCGATGTTACCTCCTGTACAGACCCACGTGAGCAGCAGAGGTTACTCGCATACCCGGTCTTCTTGGGGTATTGCAAAAGCCATTTCTCCAGGTGAAGGCCAAATGCAGGCAGTGCTCAAAGGAGGATTTTATAGATTTCATAGACATTCGGGCTGGAAGGGACCTCGGAAGATCTTCGAGTCCAGCCCCCTGCCCCAGGGGCAGGAAGCCAGCTGGGGTCGTAGGATCCCATCCAAATGTCTCTTGAAGGTGTTCAAAGTAGGCGCTTGAACCACCTCCGGCGGCAATCTATTCCAGACCTGGTGGCCTGCTGCCCTGACACCAAAGGGCTCATCTGTGCCCTGGCAGTGGTGGGGCCTGGCAAGGACAGGGTCAAGCATGCCCTGCTCAGACGTGGAAGTTCATCAGTGAGGTTGCTCCCTTATCCCCAGGGCTGCTCCCAGGCTCAGTGGAGGCCAAAGGCTTGACCGGGGTGCAGATGCTTCACTGGCAAGCCCGTAGGTTGGTAGCATCCCTGCAGGCATGGGCAGCAAAGAGCCGTGAAGGGCTGCTGCAGATCATCCTTGCAGGCGCCTCTCCCATAGGCTTGGTCTGCATGTAAAGCAACCTCTCCTCTGCAGGAGGGATCAGGGTTACTGATCTCCGGAGCACAAGGTGAAGCATCGGCTCACAGGCGCTTTATGGAGGAGTGCAGGGAGGCAGACGCAAGGGCTGCGCGAGCCCTGCGTCCTACCAGGGGTCTGACTTTTAACCTGGCCCAGAGGAACAGCCATGACGGGCCAGGCCTGCTGCCCAGCTAGTGCAAACCTGGCCTCTGAGAGCAGCCAGCTGGGGCTGCGTGGGAGGAGAGTGGAGGATGGGGCAGGTGGGGGGCAAGCCCCTTCACACCTACCGCTCTGGCTTCGACCCGCGGGTCTCAATCCCTCCAGTTGTGTATCCAGATGCTCCGGGGACAGACATCCAAAGCAGTCAGGGGACAAATAACAGTAAATCCAAGTGAAGGCACTTAGTATAAATTAGCTCGTTCCCATTGATATTCCTAGAGGAGCTCCTGGGCGCACACGGCTGTACACCTGGCTGTCTGTGTGCCTCTAGCTTGGCACTTCCTCGCCAGAGACCTTTGTCCTGACCCGCTGCGGACACTTTAGAGAAGACCCCATGCAAGGACCATCCGCCCTCCAGTTCGGGGCCAGACCTGTCCGCCCCCTCCGCGCTGCACGGTGCTTTATCCTTTATTCCCCAAGGCATCTGCTTTCTAAAAAGGCCTCTTCTGCAACAGAGGATCACAGAGCCTGGCCTTTGCTCCCCTTTTCCTATCTGCTGGACTGAAAAGACAGAGCGAAAAAAAACTAAAATGGGGAAAAAGATATATTATTTCTTTGGAAAGTGCTTAGTGGGGGGGGACAACTGCAGCCATCAGTGTCCAAAACCAGACCGAGCGTCAGCCAGATGGCAGGCAGCTAATGCTGGCAAGCGTGCATCCGGCCGGGGTTTTTTTTTTTATTCCTCTCCTATGGCACTTTCACAAGACCAACAGGCTTTCCTTAAGGCCTCTGACAGCGTCATCAGCAAAGCATCCTTGAATTATTGCACCGGGGGGACGAGAGCGGGCAACCCACAAGCCAGGAGACCAGCCGGCACTCTCTGCCTATAGAAATGGTGCCAGGTTGTTGTCACTGGGACGGTATTGTTTGGCCCATAAAAAGAACAAGCCCGATCAGTAGCAGCTGTTGCCGAGGACAAGGCTTGCAAAGAGCCGAGGCATGCTTGTCATCACTGAGGCAGGTTTTGCCTCCAGACGTCTCTGATGTTTGCCTGCAGCCGCGCTACGGTTTCCCTCGGCCTGTCCCTGGAGGGAGGATGCTCGAAACGCCGCCAGCAGAGAGAGGGTTTATTCTCACACGCGGCACTTCTCCTTGAATCACTTTAAAGCTTCAGAGGCATCTTGTTCTCCAGCCTAATCACAGTGCTGTCAGCTCGCTCTTCCCATCCGTTCTTGATGCTATCGAGGGAGCTACGTGGCCAGCTCATCGGAGGGCAGGGAGCCGCACCGCAGTGTCAGCGCGGGGGCCGGAGGGTGCATTTCTAAAGGGTCCGAGCAGGCTGATTAGACTTCCCTGTAGGGTCCACGGTAGCAGCCTGATTTTCCAGTGGTCCAAGTGTTCATCCTTGCCCATCTTGTTTGGCGAGAAGCAAAGGTACTTGGTATGCCTGAGACAAATCGGGCCATAAGCTACTACTACAATCCACCGTGTCAGCGTGCAACACGGCTATGCAAGATAATCGCATGGTTTGTCAATGCAGCAACCCAACCAGATGCTCCGAGACCAGTTCCCATGCCCGCAGCCAAGCCCTCGGGTGTTAGCATCGGAGATGAGTATTCATCTGAGAACGGCAGAGGTCTTCGGGTTCAGTCGCCAGTACGGGACACCAAACCTGAGCTGCCTCAGGCGCTGGGTTGGACTAGATGACCTCTTGAAGTCCCTTCCTTGCATGGCTTTCTGCTGATGGCACCTGATTGATGCAACGTACTTCTTTCAAAGGCCCTTTTTCCCGACTGAAGCTCCTTTCTCAGCTGCCCCTCAGCCTAACGTTACCAAGAGCATGGTGCAACCGCTGTGGATTCATCGAGCACATTAGCTGTCACTAGGAAATGCTAACGACCGTGTTAATGGTTTTCTAGAATGGCTCCCAGCTGATGCAGACTATGCTACCTCTTCCTACAAGCCTCCAAACTATCTGTCCATTCACAAAACTTTGCCAGACTAAGGGAAAAACTTTGCCGGACTAAGGCAATGTTTGCTGGTGATGGCATTTACCGACAAGTCTCGAGGTCTTCAGGCTGAAGAGCAAGTTTTGCACTCATATCACTGACACAATCGCGGCTTCACCGATTGCGGTAGCTGAAGACAAACCTGGGCCTCACCTGTCCTCTCTGCCTTGTCTCGTTCTGTCGCATCAACTCACCTGGGAGCCTCATTATCTAATGGCGAAGAGGAGACATAACAATAACGCTACCACATTTCCGACCTTCCGGCTTTCTTTGCTTCCCAGACAGAATAAACCATGTTATATGAGAGTCTGCAACTGTGCTTCACACTAACACAGGACCGCAGGGATTCCTTATTGTCCTGCTGCCTCGTATCTACACGGCGCAGCTCCTCAGACACTCATTCAGCAAATAGCATCCATCGATAGAGGCGATGCTGATTCTTCCGGGACCTGATTACTGCTAATGGGCCCATAAAGTCAAAATCTAAAGTACTAAGTGTCCGCTTCTGTGCCAAAGCTCAAAGGCAAAAGCAGGGGAAGCATAAGCAGGACTGCTAATCTGTGAGAACAATAAAGCTGGAACCTAGCAACCAATTGGAAAAATTAAAAAATAAATCAATACATAAATACAGTAATTGAAAAGTTTGGAGGTAATCATCTCATTGCAAACAGCTCCAAGTGAGACTGGCTTCTCAGTGAATATAAACGGTTGGCAGGCATGTGTATTTGCTCGCCGACTACCTGACTGCTCTGACCCTAGAAAACCTGCGCTCGCCTCCAACACGACACCGGCTCAAGCCCCACGTTGCAGGCACGCTCCGGCAGGCATGCCCCAGTGTGGACAGCCGTTCTGTACCGCTCCAGAGCCCCAGACAAGCTCCTCAAAGCGGGTTTTGGTATCAAACCAAGTGCTCGAAACTGCTCCAAACATCAGACCCCAGTTTCTTTCCTCCCCTGCTGTTATTGAAGTGCCAGGCTGCCATGCAGACTCTGGCCGGGTATCACTTGGCCTCTCAGGCACTACTGAACACGAACCAAGACAGGGTGGATCTAGGCTTTGATCCTGAGCTGACTCCCGTGCTCTTGCAAAACCTTTCACAAATCATCAATAAGCAATCAAAAAAACCTCGAACTCCTTTAAGGTATTCTCTGTGCAATGACTGGACTCACTTTTCGGGGCCTCAACTGCCTCCCTGTGCAAAGAAAGGCACCTGAAGAAGGGGACCGTGACACCACCCTTCTTTTCCATTCAGGCGGCTAGCCTTGCAAATTCAGATCCCTGCATTTTATTTTCAGGTTCATCTCCTTCAAGGAAGCAAACAGCCTCTCTTCGGACAATGACACTCTGTTCTTTGAATCTGGCGCCGTGAAGGGACACGTCATCCAAGGGCATGCACAGAATTTGCAAAGTTCAGGTAGGTTTAAAAGTTTTAAAACTCCCCCCGTTTAGGTACAGAATTTGAAAAGTCATTCAGGATCTTGTACATCAGTCCCCAGAAGGTTGCTTGAGCATTATATAGGCCGAAAGAGCATGTCCGTATGCTCGAGAAAGCCTCAAAGAGTGTGATGAAAGCAGTTTCATGCCTATCTCTGTCATCCATAATAACCTAGAGATATCCCACTAGCCAAATCTAGTGTCAAGAAAAATTTAGCTCCAGACAACACCGTTAGCAAATGCCTCGGCTGGAGGGAGATGAAATCCATTGTGGCAGGTTTTTGAATTAAGCTTCTGCTAATCACGCGCACAGGTCCAGGCTACTGCCAGATGCCCCTAGCCAAACCCACAGGGCAGGCGAATTTTGGGAGCTATCCCAAGTTGCCTAATGCCTCCTCGCAGTGCTGATGATTAAAGTCTTCCCCTGCTGAAGTCTCCCCTGTTTAGGTATAGGAGTTTCAGTCTGGGAGAGGGGCATGGTCCAAGTCTCTGAGTACGAGCCCAGCCGTGCGGTTTTGCTCCTGGACTAAACTGAAAACCAGAACCGGCCATCCAGATGTTTGAGTTCGGCCAACATCTTTCCAGGGCAGACGCCACAAGAGTTGTAGTCCAGGTGGAAAACGTCTTACACCTTAAACCTGAGCCCTACCTGTGTCCTCGATCCAAATGCAAACACCATCTCTTGGGTATGTCTCCAACCCAAACCCAAGCCTTTTCACCAATGACAACTCCCATCCAATGCCGACAGGTATCACCCACAGGCCTTCAGGAGACAGCTTCAGCTTGATAAAGCAATATCACTCACAAGCCCTGCAGAAACCTTGTCGATGCTTTCCGCTTGACATTAGTACACAAGCTTTTCCGCCTATCCACATAGCTAAAACTCTTCACTCACCGCTGTTGATGGCTCGTCTCTTCCTCTGGCCTTAGCAAACACAATCCTGCCTTGCTCCTAGCCATTGCGAAGGCTGCTATAAAGACCGAACCATCTCACCACCCTTTCTTTGAATCCTCTCCCTGGTCCTTCCTTCTCCGTTGCACCAAACAAGCTTCAAGAGCCTTTGCATACCCAACCATTCAGTACCGCAAGGCTGGCTCCTGTCTCTGATCAGCCTCCGATGACATCCATCTTCCACCTGTTCAGCCTTTGGACCTTTCTCCCGGGCTGCCTCTGATTTTGGGAGGAATTCCCCATCAACACCTGCACATCAATCTCATCAGACAGTTTCAAAGCCTTCTGTAAAAACTCTCAAAAACTCTTGTGCTCACAAAATCCTTAACCATAGGTAGGTGACGGGCATGCCAAGATCCCCGCTTGAGACCGCATCCTAAATAATATTATATCCTCGCTTCCTCTTCCCCACCAGTTGTCTGGGGGGGGATTTATGAGTTGATTGTAATGATCAGGCAATGTCTTTGTTCTGCTGTGCACAATGGCTGGGTTCCTCGAGATGGTGCAGAAATAATAACCACCCTGAGGATCTAGACAGATGTAGCTTTAATCTGTTTTAAAAGAGGACAAAGGACCTGTCACTCACTACTGCATATCAGCTGTCCTGATTTAACTGCCATATCTACCCACTACCGTACTGGTTGAACTGAACCACTGCATCTTTTGACCTAAGCAAAACAGTTACCGCCATTTGGCTCTGCTTATATACGCCAGCATAGGAGAAGGCCGACCTACCAGCTGCGGCACAACAGCTTCTGTAGCCATATCATTTGTTTTGCCATTTTAAATAATTCTTCCGTCCAAAATTTTAGGCTCAAAAAATTAAAAGGTCAACACTGAATATAAATATTTTGATTGAACCAATCACTTTTGTAAAAAAAAAATGTATAAATCAGGGAAATTCTCTCCATCTGCGATTACTGATTTGGGATGGGGGAAAAAAACTGCAATCTCAAGGATTTCTCAGGGAATAGGAAAACCATTTTCTGCCTAGATTGTGCCCATCTCCTAAAGACACTTGGCCCCAAACCTATCAAATTATGCATTTTTAACTTCAATTTCCCCTTCAAAGGAAAGA
>NW_005842572.1:310891-313598 GCF_000455745.1 Alligator sinensis | reverse complement strand
AAGAGTGGGAAATAATTTTTGGCAACTTTTCAGTTTTGTTCAGCTAGCCATGGAGCAGGTTAAAGTTTGTCAGGTTCGAATCTGAACCATTAATTTTTTTTCTCCTAAAATATCTTGCAAATGTTGTTACTGGTCATTCAACCAGCTGCAGTCTGAAGAGCTCCTCACTTTCCGGCACTCAATATAAGGCAAATCAGGCGTTTGCTCCAGTAACTACCCACAGCCACTAGCTCCATTATAATGTATTATTATTTTACGGTGCACACAGGTGGGTTTTGAGCATGTGCCAACTATGTCAAAGAAAATGCATAAAACCAGGCCAGGAGGTCAGACTAGATAGTCTAATTCCAGCCTTGAACTCTAGGAAGCTATGAATAATGATCTCAGCAGACAGGTTGTACACCTACTCCTACACTTGATCTTAGCTAAAGGCTGAGAAGTGATTAGGGAAGATCATGGGAAAAGCTATAGCTATTCTACTTCCTTGGGTCTCAACAGCAAAAAGCCCTTTACTTTGATAGCAGATGTTGGACTCCGCTGGTCCACAATGTTGCTCATGCAATACTAGCTCTTCGCGCTCACTTTACTTCCATCATCGGCTTTGTTTACCCACCCATCCCAGAGAGCGTCACTAATGAGAAAGGAAGCCTCTAATTAAATGAGGCAGGAGAGAAAGGCAATGGCTCCTTCTCATGAGAGGAGAGATGCCAAGTATGCCCTTTTCTCTGCACCGTTCAGCATCTCTCTTTCTTCCTTGGACACGCTTCCCTGCTCCGAAACCAGCTCCTAGACCTTTGATGGTTGAAGGTCCCTGACCTTCAGCTCACCGCGGTGCTTCGGGACATGGTTGGAAACCACAACAGAGCACAAACGATGCCTGGCATGAAATACTGGCTGCCCTTAATGCAATGAAAGCTTGCACTTGACTTCAGCAGGGTCGGGGTTTTGTCCTCTCTCTGATTAGGTTTGTGTTGCTTAAGGCACCCCGGTGCTTATACTCAGCAGTCGTCCTGCAGCTGCTCAGAGTATCGCCCCTGAGAAGTGCCGTCGCTGTGTTCGCTCGCTCACCGCGGCTCTGTGATGCAACCCACGTACGACCACGATTGCACAACGCCGCATCCAGCTTCGTGACACGAACTCTGACACTGAGTCAGTACAAACCCATTCCCCCGAGACAGGGAAGGGGGAGGGGAGGAAGAACAAAAAAACCCTCAAAAAAACGCAGGTCACAAGCATCAGATCTCTAGGTGCATCACTCCAAAAAACCAGCCCGGCTCAGCCCCGGCCAGGCCGCGACTTTCAAAAACAAGATGAGTCATGTTTGCTCCGTGTCCCTTTACGCAACTGGCAGAGCAGCCAGGTTATTATCCAGGCTCTGGGAACAAATCAATGAGTGGCTGGCTTCCCAAGGTCTTTCCCCTTCGCCGGTGTGGTCACAGAGCAGGCCTCGCCTGTTCCCACAGGTTGGATGGCCCCCGGCAAATAGTGCATTTGCGTGTGATCGGTGATGACACCGCCCAACACACAGCCAACACACACTAATGGCACCTGGAATCAAAGTCATAGCAAATGAGGGTGGGAAGGGACGTCAGGAGGTCACATCTAGTCCCACCCCCTGCTCCAAGCAGATCCAGCCCCAACTACATCATCCCAGTCAAGGCTTTGTCTACCCGGGACTTAAACACCTCCAAGGATGGAGATTGCACCACCTCTCCGGGAAACCTGTCCCAGTGCTTCACCACCCTCCTCGTGCAACAGTTTTTCCTAACATCCAACCTAAACCTCCCTTGCTGCGACTTGAGCCCATTGCTCCTTCTGTCATCTGCCCCCACAGAGAACAGCCCAGCTTCATCCTCTTTGCAGCCCCCCTGCAGGGAGGTGAAGGCTGCTATTCAATCCTCCTCGGTCTTCCCTTCTGCAGAATAAATAAGCCCAGTTCCCTCAGCCTCTCCTCATTCACAGTGTGAATAAAGGTCCTTAATATTCTTAGGAAATGCCTTCCTCCCCTGCAAAAACCAGGACATGGCACCTGGAAGGGTCTTAATATCACGGATGTCCTTCCAGTGGTCTGTACAGTGCAGAACAATAGGCCCGGCAGTGCCAGCTCTTCTGTCTGGAGACTAGACAAACCATGCTGCTGAGGTCCGGATACAAACTACCTCCAGGTTGAGCTGAACCGAGGATACAGGAGCCGGGTCCCATTTGAACGTACGTAAAGATTTCAACCTTATCATGGAGGTGCTCAGAGGCTGACACTTCAACAGGATTTCAGCTGCATTTATATAGTTTAGCTATGAAGACAGCAAAGGGCCGGTGGGTTGCTGGGCTGACTTTAAGAGCCATCCAAGGAACCGGCATACGCTGACATGCCGTTTCTTTTCCACAGACATCACTAATCTTTTCTCCTCGGTCCATCAAGGAAGGGAAAGGGACAGTGATGTTTCCCTGGTGGAGTAAATAGAGGTTTTAACACCAACTGGAAAAAAAGGGAATGTCAAAAATAGAAAGCAGGTGTAGGTTGTAGCTGTGTTGGTCTAAGGACATAGGCAGACATGGTTCTTTGGGTAAATCTGATATCTTTTATTAAACTTGGACCAACTCAAATACTTGGCCATTTTTCAGGGATGTTGGGTGCAGCTATATTCATAGATTCATAGATGTTAGGGTCGGAAGGGACCTCAGTAGATCATCGAGTCCAACCCCCTGC
>NW_005842572.1:310414-310632 GCF_000455745.1 Alligator sinensis | reverse complement strand
CTAGATGACCCCAGCTAGATGGTTATCTAACCTCCTCTTGAAGACCCCCAGGGTAGGGGAGAGCACCACCTCCCTTGGGAGCCCGTTCCAGACCTTGGCCACTCGAACTGTGAAGAAGTTCTTCCTAATGTCCAATCTAAATCTGCTCTCTGCTAGCTTGTGGCCGTTATTTCTTGTAACCCCCGGGGGCGCCTTGGTGAATAAATCCTCACCAATTC
>NW_005842572.1:307968-309496 GCF_000455745.1 Alligator sinensis | reverse complement strand
AGTCTGGCGCCTTGCTGCTGCCTCTCTACAACCCCAGTGAGAGACTTGTCGTGCCCCTCGCTTAGGAACGCTGAGGCAAAGAACTCGTTGAGGAGTTCAGCCTTGTCCCCCCTGTCCGTCACCAATTGTTTCTGCCCATTTAGCAGGGGTCCTATTCCTCCCTGGGCCTTCCTTTTACTCCCTATATATCTAAAAAACAATTTCTTGTTGTCCTTTACTTGGGATGCCATCCTCAGCTCCATGGTAGCTTTGGCCCGTCTAACTGCCTCCCTACAAGCACGAGCAGAGGAGGTATATTCGTCTTTGGTGATCTCTCCCTGTTTCCACTTTTTCCACTTTTTTGTCCAAGGACAGAATATTGGTCCAAGGACATAGGCAGACAAGGTTCTTTGGGTAAATCCAATGTCTTTTATTAGACCAACTCAAATAGTTGGAAAATTCTTCTTAGCAAGCTTTCGGGCACAAACACCCCTCATCAGGCTGGGGAAGCATCTACATTTCAATCAAATCAGGAACAGGCCACGCAAGAAAGTCAGAGCTTTGTTCTGCATTTGAATGAACCGTGCGAGGGGGCCAGCTTCACCAAGTCATCTTAGAAATGGCATCTAGTTAAGACACCAAATGATTCCCATGACAGCATTTGCCACCTACGCAGTCCTCAAGCTGAACGTCTGCATGAGTTACAAGAGGAGAGGGTGATGTTTAGGGATCTCAAAAGCCAGGAGTCGATACATAAGACATGCCTATGGAAGCCCCCTGGGGTGGGCTGGCTGTGGGGTAGGGGTCAAAGCCAGTGCTCCCTTCCCTTATCATGTTTATTCTCCTTGGTGACCTCCAGCGTGGACATCCCCAAGGCGGCTGGACCGCCGTGTGCTGCTGAGAGCATCCTTCACCGCCGTTATCGCAGCCGCAAACTGGCCATTTTCACGGTCAGTGACCTTGACCGAGCCCCCCTTGCTACTCCCCATCTCCTTCCACTAGCTAAGCTGCGTGGGTTGATGAAGTCAGGGCAGCTGGAAGACCCACAACACATTAACTCCTGCTGGCTAATTAAGAGAGGAGTCCAATGCACTTGAAAGCACAAAATGGGCCCCCAGCCAGCTTCTCAGCTCCTTTCTCCCCAGGCACCTTTAAATGGTCTGACAATCCCTGGCAGACGAGGTTCTTTGGGTAAATCTGATATCTTTTATTAAGCCAACTCAAATAGTTGGAAAAATTTTTCTTTGCAAGCTTTCGGGTACAAATACCCGAAGCAGTCCCTGGAAGCTCTTCTCACCTGAAGCATCTTCCTGCAGCTGCCCAGTTGTCGCTCTTCTTCTCGGGGCCAGGCAGATCTTTCCCCCACCTCACCCATGGAACTCCTGGGTCACTAAATCACTGTAGGACAGGGGCGGGCAATTATTTTGGGCAGAGGGCTGCTTACTGAGTTTTGAGAAGCCATTGAGGGCTGCATGACACACACCAGGGGCAGATAAGGATTAAATTTTCTAAATTTTTTAGGGGCCCTGCAGGCCAGATAGAATGGCAT